>NW_014577376.1:249920-272348 GCF_000485595.1 Priapulus caudatus
CCGGATAGATGGATGGAATAGATGGATAGATAGATGGATGTATGGATGAATGGATTGGATGGATGGATGAATATGATATAGATGGATGGAGGCGATTAGATACGAGGATACATGGATGGATGGACTACATAGGATGGATGGATGCGATGGAAGAACGGATGCAGCTGAACGGCATTGACGGTGATAGACAGACCATACAGACAGGTAGGCAGACTTGACAGACAGTATAGTCTGTCGTTGATGACTGCTTGTGTTCATCTTTCGTACCGACGAGAGCTGTGGTGGATTCGCAACAAGCTTCCTATCAACCGATGATGCGCGAACCTCCCCTCCCCCGAACACTTAAATTTTTCATTATTAATCTGCAAAGATTTGCATAAAAATTCATTTTTTTTTGGAAAATAAAACTATTTTTATATTATGTGGTCGTCTCTCGGAATTGTCGTGAATAAAACATTTCTGAATTATGACTACTGGTGTTTTGCTTTCTGGAAGAAATCTTGAACCCAAAATAATGACCATTATTTTGTGAATAATTGAAATCTTTGCATCAAAATCGACATAAATTCATTTTTTCAGAATGAATCGTTTATTATAGTAGTTTGCTTTCTGTTAATAGCATGTGTTTTATTATTCTATTGGCGTCATTTTGATACTCATTTGTTTAATTTGATCGAAAAATAACCGGATTTTACTGATTTTTTGGTAAATTTCCACTATGGCGGGGTCATCTTGATGACGTCATAACGAACTTCGTACCGCCCAACTTACGCAATGCTTAACATTATTTTCTGTGATTCATGGGGGCGTCATGGGGCTTCAGAAAAATATTGGTTCGGAGGTTTGTGGGGCTGGGGCCGTGCACGGTAGACCCTCTGCTCCCGCCGTATCATCGGTTGACCAAGTACCGATGATCGCGTTAGCAATCGGTTACTCGGCGGCTTGGTGAATGCCTCGTGTGCGTAACGTCGTGGTGTATGTACGCTGTGTGCCATGTATGTGGCTTGTTTAGCCTGGTTTAGCTGTTTGTTTTGCTACTGCCTTTCACACTGTGTGTTATAACTGATGTACTGATTCTCATCACCTTTCACTCTTCTCAATTTTTTTGTTGTTCGTTGCATTAAATCGATTATGGTATTTTTAACAAGCGGCTTGGTTTCGGAGCCCACTGTTCAACGCGATGATCGAGTATAATGCGATGATCGTGACATCCACTACTAGTAGTCGATGTATAAATGGATATTTCTCTGTGATTACAACTCGGAATAATTAAATTTTACACTCGTTTTAATGGTAAACATATTGCTGCTAAAAGCGCGTCAGGGATTGTTATTAGTGCCGTATTTTATGAGTTATGTCTCTTTATCGCTAAAATTTAGGCAGTTTTTTTTCATTTTTCTCAGGCTAAATATGAAACTTAATGAAAAATCCTGATGCGGCTATTTTGTACATATTGTGCTTAACATTGTGGCGAAAATTTTGTATCCTCCCTTTCGTTGGTAACTGAGAAATATCCAAAATACAATTTTTACATAAAAATTCCAAATTTTGTGGTAAACATAATTAAGGTGGCTGGAAATTTCATGAAATTTTTGGCTTGAGCATAGAGAATATATCTCCTCTATATAAAACGTGTGATGATTCGTATTCATTCGTCAATAAACGTTTAATCTTCATTAGAGCAATCCCGGCAAAAGCGTGGAGAAAAGCAAGTACCCGTGCAAAGAAAAAGGTACCCGTGCAAAAGGTCCTTAACGAATTCCGCTTTTCCTTTCTTCTTTTACTGTATGCATAGCAAACGATGCTGTTGAATGTACTTGTAAACAACATTTAATCGATTTCAATTTCACATTGCGCGATGATACGTTGAATGCCATTTTATAAGATTCATGTTGTATTCGTAAGTATGCTCTATCATCCTCTAGAATTATCACTCGTCATTACTTTTAATCTCGTAACGGAATTTCGCGCTACACATGAACTTGTTCAGGTATAGCTCTGAGTCAGACATAACAACTTAACCACTTTCATAATCCCTTTTCAAAAATTTCGTTTGGAAAAATCTTTCTTGCAGCTAATCTTGAATACTGAAAGCACAACGTTTAGAAATTGTACAAGCACAAGGTAAAATGTGTTACTTTGTTCATTGCATGGCGTATGAAAATTGAAAGAGCGCATTGACGATGGTGTTTGCAATACGATACAGAACAATGCAAACTTGATATAATGACAGTTTTCATAAACAGGTTTATTTTTTATGCGTCCAAATCAATCTCTAAACATACTGTGGCACTCAGACTTGGTGACGAGTCGGTACAGTATTGTCTAGACACAGGTGTTAGCTAGGGGGAAATCAGGGTCTCACCATCTGAGCAAAGCGGGGAGGAGATGATGCGGCACGAAGCGCCCTAGGGGGGAGGTGTAGGAAAAACTGACAGTTTTATTTTCATGCAGGGTAAAATTGGGTCGCCCTCATGCCGACTCTATCAAATTTCATCCATCTCATCAAGAATAGGCCGTCCAAAACGACAGGTAGACAGGTCTCTGGCTAACACACTGCTAGACACTGCACTCTGTATCGAGCCACTGAACTATCTAATATATATTTGAGTTCGTATGTATGTATGTATGTATGTACGTCCGCCCAAGCGATCTGGATGCAATTTCACAGGGCCATCTCTTATACCCAGGGAGTGTTCCTAGATTGAAAAAACCTGTCAAACCGTCAAACTCACCGAAAAATCCCGTGAAAAACCCGTCAATTCGTGAATCTTCACACAATGTCAGCACTGACTGTACAGTGCTGCCACACAGAGAAAAATCGATTCCCTACCTCATCCGGCTGCTGGTATTGTGAAACGAAACCAATACTAAAACACAGCCACAACCAGCACCAGTTTCACCAGTTTCAAGAGGTACTACTCACTCAGCCTCAGAGGTTCAGTTCAGATGCTACGATCTCACAATGCATTGTACCATTCGAAAGCTATGCAGTTTTGATTCAGTGAAAAATTTCTTCATTTCAATGTGGCATGGTTGCATGTCTCTAATCTATACTATGAGCCGCTAATAATGAAAATTTCTCATTATTACCTCCTGATACTATATTCCTTTTATTCATGCTACGATCCACAATGGATAGCTGTACGTGGGAGCTCAAGAGTTGGAGACGCCAGGAATCTCTACATATTTGCACCAGAGAATAAGACGAAAACATTTTTATCAAGAGCTTTCAAATGAAAAAGTCCAACCATTCCTACATGCTCTTATAATAACTTTTTTTCATTTACACCCATATTACTATTATGTCCCAGGGCGGTTTCTAAGTTCGGTTGTACTGTCATATAAATGTCATACGTAACAGTTTTTTCGTTTTTCCCAGCTTATTATTCTATTACACTATTTCTAAATATTAATATTGTCTGCAATGTTATTGTCGATTTTTACCCAATGTTCCTATTCTGTCGCATTATTATATACTATGAATTAGTAGCACGATTTTTACCGCGCAGCGGGTACCCGCAGCTAGTACGAGTATACAATAGAAGGCCCGAGTTTCAAATACACATTCTTTTACCGAATTGTGGCTTCAGTGCAAACGTAACAAAATACTACACAGAATCACCCTTCTACTACTGACTAAATGTTGTTCACATGCCTATAGAACGCCTCTCTCGGAAAAACAACAGCACATTACTCACGAATAACCACGTGGTGAAATTCAGAAGTATATTATAGAGCAAATATGATAAGCAAAAATTAAGGAAAAGAATTCACAGACAGTCGTTTCAGTTTACTACCACTCCAATGTACAAATGCTTTTTCCAACGCTCTTCTATTAGCAAAACTACTAGATTCTCCACATCCTGGTCACGGCACCAATGTAAATGGCGTCAATGACCTGGTAATTCGCAGTTAGGTATAGTTACCCATGGCAATCTGACTCATTGGAGTCTTCAAACGGGAGACCAGGGACTAATCTAGCTGCTTAATATGGGCACCCATGGCAAGCATAGCAAGCGGAAACAAAATATTTGGGACCATTGGTGAGCGCAACGAGCCAAAAATATTTGTTAGGTATAGGGTCCGTAAATGTATAATAACATTAAAATTAATATCATCCTGATATATAACACAATTGTTTCAATATATCCATGGACATGGATATACACACTTTCTGTTTACCTCAGATAAGTAACAGAATGAACAACTATAATGATAGAAACATGGAGATTTAATTTCCACAATTTTCAGAGCTCTGCTAATTTGGGCGTTTTGCTAGGGGTCGTAATTTGGGCGCCTGTATTCGGTATGAAAAACGGCTTGGATTAGGCCCTGGAGACTCAGAGGCAGCCCAAATGTGAAGTCTATTTGGCAACATCAGACATGAGTTTAGGAATGGGAAAGGTTTAGAGTCAAGTTTTCCATAAGTCAAACTAGCACCTGTTAATAGATTTACTAGCAACGAACATAGCATAGAAACAATAACTAGATGTAGAACTAGAAATGGCAGTTGTCACCAACTACATGTATCCCCCGCAATCTAGTATGAATGAAATATCCCCATAAGGACATACAAGGTACAAAGAGGTACAAGATCAATTTCAAGGTCAAGGTCAAATAAAGGTCGCAGTGACCTGGTTTTGGTATGCAACACACCTTCTCCCCAAGATGTGTAAGTGTACGAAGTTTGGTCATGCTAGGTCAATTAAGGGTCGAGTTATAGAGCGGAAGGGAGTGTCTGTGACGGCTGGACAGACATGAAACCATAGTATCCCCGCCGACTTCGTCATTGTGGCTCGCGAGGTTGACAACTCAGCATGTGGGGTCAGTGCTCAAATTTAAGGGTTTTTTTTGGTTGTCCGGAGGACAACCAAGAGAGTAGCATAAGGTTGTCCCTCAAGAGTTTTGGTTGTCCGGATATTATTTAAACATGTGCTGCATGCACTCTGCTCACGTGATGCTCAGTGCTGTAAAGCAAAAGGCCTAATCATGTACATTTTGTACGTATTGCAGTGACAGCAGACATGGCCATTCGCATTGTTTCACTCATTATATGTCATTTCTGTAACTGAGAAATATCCAAAATACAATTTTTACATAAAAATTCCAAATTTGTGTGTTAACATAATTAGTGCTGGAAATTCATGAAATTTTGGGCTTCAGCATAGAGATTATATCTCCTCTCATAAATAAAACAAGTGATTGATTCGATTCATTCGTCAATAAACGTTTAAATCTTCATTAGAGCAATACCCGTGCAAAAAGCGTGGAGAAAGGCAAGTACCCGTGCAAGAAAAGAATGGTACCGTGCAAAAGGTCCTTAACGAATTCCTGCTTTTCCTTTCTTCTTTTACTGGATGCATAGCAAACGATGTGCTGTTGAATGTACTTGTAAACAACATTTATTGATTCAATTTCACATTGCGCGATGATACCGTTGAATGCCATTTTATAAGATTCATGTTGTATTCGTAAAGTTATGTAATAAAGCTATTATCTATCTATTCTTCCTAGAAATTATCACTCGTCATTACTTTTAATCTCGTAACGGAATTTCGCTGCTACACATGAACTTGTTCAGGTTATAGCCTGAGTCAGACATAACAACTTAACCACTTTCATAATCCCCTTTTCAAAAATTTCGTTTGGAAAAACTTTCTTGCAGCTATCTTGAATACTGAAAGCACAACGTTTGAATTGTAACAAGCACAAGGTAAATGTGTTACTTTTGTTCATTGCATGGGCGTTATAAAATTGAAGAGACGCATTGACGATGGTGTTGCAATACGATTACAGAACAATGCAAACTTGATATAATGACTAGTTTCATAAACAGGTTTATTTTTATGCGTCCAAAATCAATCTCTAAACATACTGTGCACTCAGACTTGGTGACGAGTCGGTACATATTGTCTAGAACACCAGGGTGTTAGCTAGGGGAAAATCAGGGTCTCACCATCTGAGCAAAGCGGGGAGGGATGATGCGGGCACGAGCGCCCTAGGGGGAGGTGTAGGAAAACTGACAGTTTATTTCATGCAGGGTAAAATTGCGTCGCCTCATGCCGACTCTTATCAAAATTCATCCATCTCATTCAAGAATAGGCCGTCCAAAGACAGGTAGACAGGTCTTCGGCTAACACACTGCTAGACACTGCCACTCTGACTATCGAGCCACTGACTCATCTATATATATTTGAGTTCGTATGTATGTATGTATGTATGTATGTAGGTCCGCCCAAGCGATCTGGATGCAATTTTCACAGGGCCATCTCTTATACCCAGGGAGTGTTCCTAGATGAAAAAACCTGTCAAACCGTCAACTCACCGAAAAATCCGTGAAAACCCGTCAATTCGTGAATCTTCACACAATGTCAGCACTGACTGTACAGGTCGCTGCCACAGAGAAAAATCGATTCCTCACCTCATCCGCTGCTGGTATTGAAACCGAACCAATACTAAAACACACCACAACCAGCACCAGTTTCACCAGTCAGAACTTCAGAGGTACTACTCACTCTGCTCAGAGGTTCAGTTCAGATGCTACGATCTCACAATGCATTGTACCATTCGAAAGCTATGCAGTTTCTTGATTCAAGTAGACAAATTTCTTCATTTCAATGTGCAATGGTTGCATGTCTCTATCTAACTATGAGCAGCTAATAATGACAAATTCTTCATTATTACCTACTGATGACTATATTCCTTTTATTCATGCCTACGATCTCACAATGGATAGCTGTACGTGGGGAGCTCAAGAGTTGGAGACGGCCAGGTATCTCTAACATATTTGCACCAGCGAATAAGACGAAAAACATTCTTTATCAAGAGCTTTCAAATGAAAAGTCCAACCCATTCCTACCTCTCTATATTAACTTTTGTCATTTACACCATATTACTATTATGTCCCAGGGCCAGGGGTTTCTAAGTTCGGTTGTACTGTCAATAAATGTCATACGTGACGTTTTTCGTTTCCCATGCTTATTATCTTATTACACTCATTTCTAAATATTAATATTGTCTGCAATGTTATTGTCGATTTTTACCCAATGTTCCTATTCTGTCCCATTATTATAGTACTATGAATTAGTAGCACGATTTTACCAGCGCAGCGGTACCCGGCAGCTAGTACAGTATACAATAGAAGGCCTAGGTTTCAATACACATTCTTTTTACCGAATTGTGGCTTTCAGTGCAAACGTACAAAATACTACACAGAATCACCTTCTTTACTACTGACTAAATGTTGTTCACATGCCTATAGAACGCCTCTCTCGGAAAAACAACAGAACATTACTCACGAATAACCACCGTGGTGAAATTCAGAAGTATATTATAGAGCAAATATGAATAAGCAAAAATTAAGGAAAGAATTCACAGACAGTCGTTTCAGTTTACTCAGGGAATAATTTTTTCCCGTATCGCATCGCAATTCGCGATGTATTTTCAGCCATTTGCTACGCATATTTTTTTATGATCGCAGTTGTTGCGATGCAGGCCCATGCGAGATTAAACGGAAACATACATGTTTACAATTTACTTTTATTCTCGGCTGCTTTGCCGCCGTCAATGAAATGCCACGTTACGCCGATTTTATTGATTTGTTACACCAGCGCCAACGTGACTTTTAAACAATCTGCACTCCCCCCCCCCCCGTACCAATCAATATTGCCGCCCCAGGCACGTTACACAGCCACGCTGTGCTGGCGCTGCACGCTCTCGCGGGCTGCTTTCTTCGGCGACCTTTGATAATAATAAAGTGAGGATGTCGTGGTCGAGGAGTCGATAGCCGCCCTTCACAATCGCTAGAACTGTATTTCATCAATGTTTGGATATATAACGTAAGGAACCAACATTTGATAAAGTTCTAGACAATTATTTTACTCGCCAACATGGGCGAGTCAGCTTTAGCTTTCACTCGCCCGGCCCCCGATTATTATTTTCACTCGACATTGGCGAGCGGACGAGTGCCAAGCTCGACGCCTGTTTAAACGCTGCGGGCAGCGTGCAGAATCGCTAGTTGTGTCTAGGCTTAAGCTAGCTGTGCCTGTCACAGCAGACACGATAACACGCCAAGCATCACTGCGGTGTAATTTGCACTGTGATTGTCTGAAAAAAATGCTATACAAATTCTTATCGAATTGCTATGCCAAAATTTTATTTTGTATGAGCACATTGCTATGCAAATTTTGGCTGGAAATTGTTCCCTTGTTAGCCGTTCTCGACGCCGGCCGGCGGCTTCTCGCGGCGTCGCGCTTCCACGACGCCGTTCAGCCGCGGCCGTCCCGCCGCCTCGCTCAGTTTGCCGTCAACAGGTGGCAGCACGCGAGGAGTTTCCTGAGAGGCGGCCACCGGCGTTCGGGCGCGCAGCGCATTGTTTCGCGACGTTGACTTGCGAGCACAGTTCTTGTACTGTGGCGTTGGAGTTGGCGCTGTCTGGACTTTCGTGCTGGCCATCTCCTGCGGAAATAAACAGGGAAGCTTGATGCGAAGGTGTGAGTGATGAGTCGAAGTGCTAACATGAAGGATACTCTCAAGGTTTTAGGAAAATTTTTTACAGATTTTTAATTTTCAACTTTATTTGATGGCTAACATCATGTGCCACCTCAGTACATGCTCATTTCTCCATATATAACATGTGAACTGTCAGAGCGTTTTGATTGCCCGCATACATGTGTAGTGAGTCGCCGCTGATGTCATGATCACGTCAGAGACATGATACAACCAGGGTTACGATATATTCACGATATTCACTGAGCCAGCCGGTATCCATCAACATCAACCCTGCTACAGCTGTACTACTACCTGATCCAACAAGTATCCCACAAGAGCACAAAATAGTTCTCACACCTCGCAACACACCTTACATAAGGCGCGCATTTGTTGACAGTGACGTCAGGCAATGGGCGGGTTTGCGCCATTTTGCATGAAATTGCGTTGGTCCCCTGGTAATTTCTCAGAATTTCTCAAGGTGCATGGAACATTTTACCAATTAAGTGGTGTCAGTTAGTCATGGATATGTCGCAGTAAGTACTAACAGTAGATATTTCACATACGTTCACCAATTTTTCACACAGGCGGTCGATAATTGTGAAAAATAGAAAAAACACCGATTTCTCCGTTCCAATTTCTGACTTAGTAGTCGATGTATAAATGGATATTTCTCTGTGATTACAACTCGGAATAATTAAATTAACACATTAAAACACTCGTTTTAATGGTAACATATTGCTGTAAAAAGCGCGTCAGGGATTGTTATTAAGTGCCGTATTTTATGAGTTATGTCTCTTTAATCGCTAAAATTTTAGGCAGTTTTTTCATTTTTCTCGGTAAATATGAAACTTAATGAAAAATCCTGATGCGCTATTTTGGTACATATTGTGCTTAACATGTGGCGAAAATTTTGTATCCTCACCTTTCGTTTTTATGCGTAAACTGAGAAATATCCAAAATACAATTTTTACATAAAAATTCCAAATTTGTGTGGTAAACATAATTAGGTGCTGGAAATTTCATGAAATTTTTGGCTTGAGCATAGAGATATATCTCTCTATATAAAACGTGTGATGATTCGATTCATTCGTCAATAAACGTTTAATCTTCATTAGAGCAATCCCCGGCAAAAAAGGTGGAGAAAGCAAGTACCCGTGCAAAGAAAAAGGTACCCGTGCAAAAGGTCCTTAACGAATTCCTGCTTTTCCTTTCTTCTTTTACTGTATGCATAGCAAACGATGCTGTTGAATGTACTTGTAAACAACATTTATCGATTTCAATTTCACATTGCGCCGATGATACGTTGAATGGCCATTTTATAAGATTCATGTTGTATTCGTAAATGAACCTATCTATCCTTCTAGAATTATCACTCGTCATTACTTTTAATCTCGTAACGGAATTTCGCGCTACACATGAACTTGTTCAGGTTATAGCTCTGAGTCAGACATAACAACTTAACCACTTTCATAATCCCTTTTCAAAAATTTCGTTTTGAAAAATCTTTCTTGCAGCTAATCTTGAATACTGAAAGCACAACGTTTAGAAATTGTAACAAGCACAAGGTAAAATGTGTTACTTTGTTCATTGCATGGCGTATAAAAATTGAAAGAGCGCATTGACGATTGGTGTTTGCAATACGATACAGAACAATGCAAACTTGATATAATGACTAGTTTCCATAAACAGTTTATTTTTATGCGTCCAAATCAATCTCTAAACATACTGTGCACTCAGACTTGTGACGAGTCGGTACAGCATTGTCTAGACACAGGGTGTTAGGCTAGGGGAAAATCAGGGTCTCACCATCTGAGCAAAGCGGGGAGGGATGATCGCGGCACGAAGCGCCCTAGGGGGGAGGTGTAGGAAAAACTGACAGTTTATTTTCATGCAGGGGTAAAATTGGGTCGCCCTCATGCCGACTTCTTATCAAATTCATCCATCTCATTCAAGAATAGGCCGTCCAAAGGACAGGTAGACAGGTCTCTGGCTAACACACTGCTAGACACTGCACTCTGTATCGAGCCACTGAACTATCTAATATATATTTGAGTTCGTATGTATGTATGTATGTATGTATGTCCGCCCAAGCGATCTGGATGCAATTTCCACAGGGCCATCTCTTATACCCAGGGAGTGTTCCTAGATGAAAAAACCTGTCAAACCGTCAAACTCACCGAAAAATCCGTGAAAAACCCGTCAATTCGTGAATCTTCACACAATGTCAGCACTGACTGTACAGTGCTGCCACACAGAGAAAAATCGATTCCCACCTCATCCGGCTGCTGGTATGTGAAACCGAAAACCAATACTAAAAACACCCACAACCAGCACCAGTTTCACCAGTTTCAGAGGTACTACTCACTCGCCTCAGAGGTTCAGTTCAGATGCTACGATCTCACAATGCATTGTACGCATTCGAAAAGCTATGCAGCTTTTGATTCAAGTGAAAAATTTCTTTCATTTCAATGTGGCATGGTTGCATGTCTCTATCTATACTATGAGCCGCTAATAATGACAAATTTCTCATTATTACCTCTGATACTATATTCCTTTTATTCATGCTACGATCTCACAATGGATAGCTGTACGTGGGAGCTCAAGAGTTGGAGACGCCAGGATCTCTACATATTTGCACCCAGAGAATAAGACGAAAAACAATTCTTTATCAAGAGCTTTCAAATGAAAAAGTCCAACCCATTCCTACATCTCTTATAATAACTTTTTTTCATTTACACCATATTACTATTATGTCCCAGGCCGGTTCTAAGTTCGGTTGTACTGTCATATAAATGTCATACGTAACAGTTTTTCGTTTTCCCAGCTATTATTCTATTACACTCAATTTCTAAAATATTAATATTGTCTGCAATGTTATTGTCGATTTTTACCCAATGTTCCTATTCTGTCCATTATTATATACTATGAATTAGTAGCACGATTTTACCGCCGCAGCGGGTACCCGCAGCTAGTACAGTATACAATAGAAGGCCCGAGTTTCAAATACACATTCTTTTACCGAATTTGGCTTCAGTGCAAACGTAACAAAATACTACACAGAATCACCCTTTTACTACTGACTAAATTGTTGTTCACATGCCTATAGAACGCCTCTCTCCGAAAAACAACAGACATTACTCACGAATAACCACGTGGTGAAATTCAGAAGTATATTATAGAGCAAATATTGATAAGCAAAAATTAAGGAAAGAATTCACAGACAGTCGTTTCAGTTTACTACCACTCCAATGTACAAATGCTTTTTCCAACGCTCTTCTATTAGCCAAAACTACTAGATTCTCCACATCCTGGTCACGGCACCAATGTAAATGGCGTCATGACCTGGGTAATCGCAGTTAGGTATTAGTTACCCATGGCAATCTGACTCATTGGAGTCTTCAACGGGGACCAGGGACTAATCTAGCTGCTTAATATGGGCACCCATGCGGCAAGCGAAAAAAATATATTGGGACCATTGGTGAGCGCAACGAGCCAAAAATATTTGTTAGGTATAGGGTCCGTAAATGTTATAATATACATTAAAATTAATATCATCCTGATATATAACACAATTGTTTCAATATATCCATGGACATGGATTTACACATTTTCTGTTTACCTCAGATAAGTAACAGAATGAACCAACTATAATGATAGAAACATGGAGATTTAATTTCCACAATATTTCAGAGCTCTGCTAATTTGGGCGTTTTGCTAGGGGTCGTAATTTGGGCGCCTGTATTCGCGTATGAAAAACGGCTTGGATTAGGCCGCTGGAGACTCAGAGGCAGCCCAAATGTGAAGTCTATTTGCAACATCAGACTGAGTTTAGGAATGGGAAAGGTTTAGAGTCAGTTTTCCGATACAAACTAGCACCTGTTAATAGATTTACTACGCAACGAACATAGCATAGAAACAATAACTAGCATGTAGAACTGAGAATGGCAGTTGTCCCAACTACATGTATCCCCGCGCAATCTAGTATGAATGAAATATCCCCATAAGGGACAATACAAGGTAGCAAAGAGGTACAAGATCAATTTCCAAGGTCAGGTCAAATAAAGGTCGCAGTGACCTGGTTTTGGTATACAACACACCTTCTCCCCAAGATGTGTAAGTGTACGGAAGTTTGGTCATGCTAGGTCAATTAAGGGTCGAGTTATAGAGCGGAAGGAGTGTCTGTGACGGCTGGACAGACATGAAACGCATAGTATCCCCGCCGACTTTCGTCATTGTGGCTCGCGAGGTTGACAACTCAGCATGTGGGTCAGTGCTCAAATTAAGGGTTTTTTTTTGGTTGTCCGGAGGACAACCAAGAGAGTAGCATAAGGTTGTCCCTCAAGAGGTTTTGGTTGTCCGGATATTTATTTAAACAATGCTGTGCATGCACTCTGCTCACGTGATGCTCAGTGCTGTAAGCAAAAGGGCCTAATCATGTACATTTTGTACGGTATTGCAGTGACAGCAGACCATGGCCATTCGCATTGTTTCACTCATTATATGAAGAAATAAAATATTTGTAATGTGGTAAATGATGCTGGGATTCAATGACTATAATAATAGTAATTAAAAGTTGCATGAAATTTATTTCATAACACATGGCGTCGACGACTAGCGGTGGCCCGGTGCGGCCCGCGGGCCAACCAAAAACTTGATGTAGCGCCACCAGAATTTTCCAAAAGTTAAAATTGGTCGCCTGGGTCCGGGGGGGCGCCGGGCCCGATCCGGCACACTAAAATTTCAAAGTGTCTAATGTGATAAAAATAATTGTTTCTTACGCTGCTAATCTCATTCAAAAGAGAGCGCAGCGAATTCGCTGAGCGAGGGACACGTACGCACGTGCAGCATTCTAGCCGCGGGCATACACGGGCGGCACGGTTTACTATCCGTCTTTACTGCGGGCTCGCAACAAGCCACGTATTGTGTTAGACTGGCTATCCGGCCCTCACGGCTCTGCTAGACATGTACACGCTCTGCGACGAACAGTTCGGCGCGCGAACCAGTCTAGCCAGAGGTCAAAATCTGAGCGCCGGCGCGGCGCATGAGCATATTTTGGCCAAAGCGCCGAGCATACATAGTGATTACATTGTATCCAAAGCGAACCAGAAATGCGTCTATGAGCAATACGGCCTTCTCTGGCAGTGTACTGTGGAGGCGTATGTAAATATGAACCGCGAGCGATGAAGAGTTTTCGAAGGCAAACAATTGTTCCTAATAAAAAAAATGAGAAATTTCTTCTTTGATGTTATTTTGTTTTAAAAATGCTTAAAATACGGCGGACGCACATGCCGTCCCGGAGAGGTGTCTGGTACGGGACGCGGGGATACACATGGGGGCAAAATACGGCCGACATCTGGTTCACCCTGATTAGCTAGCTAGGCTGCATGCGTGCTCACTGTTTCGGCATCCGGCGAAGCGAAACTGCCAGCGTCTCGAAAGTTCGCGTTAGAGATAAACTGAACTATTCATCGAAGATGATCAGCTAGGCTTATTTTAATTCGCGAAGTGTAAATATTAGTGCTTTGGTAGTTTATTTATGCATTTTCTCTGTCTCTTTCACCAACGAAATATTGAACTTAGTCTTTAGACATTGCTGCTTGTTTCTTTTTAAATGGCATGGCGTAGCGCCAGGCTACTTGTTGATATAATTATGGGTTCTTACATTTATCTTATTAAATCTTGGGCAATATTTTATTTTTTTACAGTTTCAAAGCGCTGCCAGACATTTTAAGCTTTGCATGAGATTTAAATGTATATGTTTTATTTTAACATTGAAAAAGGCCAAGTGTGTTGTGTTTTATTACAGGTTAAGCTAGATTTAATATTGCATGCTGCTGTGACTTTTGATCTTTCTTGAACGTCTGAACCTGATCGATTAGCATGGCACGCGGCGTTTTAGATAAAATAATGAGTGAAAGCTAGTAAACTGCAGTATCCAAGATTCTGGTTGAAAATTTGATGCGCGTGGAATGCTAATTCAAAATGTATGACCTGCAATCATCAATGTCAAGTGGTTGCCATTGTTGGGGGGGGTGGGCGGTTTGTTCAAAGATTGTGGCAAGTGCATCGACGGCCAATTTTTCAAATAATATACCAAGTACGATATTGAAAAATAAAGATTTATAATGTTTTTCTTTGTTTTTTTTTCGATGCGCACCAAGATTTCAATTTTCGGGCCCCAAAAATTGAAAACCAATGATTTTGGTGCCCGATCGGGCACACTGAAAAAAAAAGTTAGTGTCGAGCCATTGCATAACATTTTACCATATAAGTTAACTACTAACATTACACTACTAACATTACTAACATTACTAACACTGTATGTGTCAAGTCACAGATGAGCAAAAATTGAAAATTAACACGAAACATTGTGTTGTTAAACACGTAATGTTATACTTTGTATCAAGCAAGCCAGACAATGCGTCTAGACATGTACGTTTGCAGCGTATTGTGCAACCCTGGCCGTATGTAAAATGAACGCGCGCATTATGAATATAATTTTTTTTACAGAGGTTGGACACCGGACAACCACGGAAGCAATTTGTAGTTGCCCGAGAGAAAACCCAGTCGTCACGGACGACCGGACGACTGTTAAAATTAAGCTCTGTGGGGTATGTGAGATTCCTGCTCAGTGTCGGCGCATGCGTATTTAGTTATTCCAAAATGGCTGCGCATTTTGATTGGTTCAGCCGTGCTCCCACTCCAGTGACCGCTTCGTGCACCCGTGCACCAGACAGTGGCACCCACGAATTTTGGTCTCGCGAGGCTGACAACTCAGCGTGTGCGTGGGTATAAGGTTCCTGCTGAGCACGAAGCTCACGTTCCATGCTCAGCACGAACCTCACCGTGTGCGGGGAGGGGGGCTTTACAACCTGTACTACAAATCAGAAATAAAACAATCGAGATCATATAATACATCAAATTAATACTACTTGTGATTACATGACAGAGAGGCAAAGATTCAGTTTTGTTCGTTTATGAACAGATGGGGGTTGTACCATTTGGAATCAATTATGCATGTCATAAACGGCCCCAATACAAAAGTGAACCCCATTAATTTTGAGGTACATACATCTCAGGGCTCTCCCCAGGATGAAATTGAAACCTAGGGGGGTCTGGGGGCACGCCCCCGGTAAAATTTTGAGATCTTAGAAGCTCTGTGGTGCATTCTGAGGCATTTTCGGACATGTTTGAGTTGATTTGTTTTCTCTGATCTAGTGTCATTTTTTTTTTTTTTTTTTTTAAACTAGGGTTTATTCGGGATAGCTATGGGAGAACTTGAAGGCAACTTGTAATTTTTTCGGGCAAGTACATAAAAATGAACATAACACAAGGCATCAGTTTAGTAGATGTATCATTTATTGACATGTACTGCAATAAGCAGGACCTTTTCTGTAAAACTTCATCATCAATATGTCATGATTCATCCACTGTGACTCTACTTTGTCCCATCTACTCGACGCATGGCGCTGGCGCGTTCAAAAGAGCTCTGCTGATTGGCTTAGCAGTGAGGGTGACCAGCCAATCACAGCAAAGCACACAAGTGTGCTTTGGTTTCTGCTCGCAAAATGGCGGCATCAACAAACGATCGATTCCTGCGCTGTCAAACTTTTATTTTGAACTGTCACGCTGAATCTCCGCTGAAAATAGTGTATTTCAATTCGGCGATAACATTTCCTATCCGGGTGCTGGAATTTAATCGGGCCAGAGGTAATTTAAACGTGACGCAACGATTGAAACGGGGAGGGGAGAGTTTTCCCAAACAGGGCGGGCGCGCCCGGTTTGCGCAACGTAGGGAGAGGCCTGCATCTAGCTGTGAAAACTGAAGCATGACCGTGTTGGGATTGTCAAAACTAAAACACAGCCAGAAATCACAGCATATCGAAGGATTTATAGGATATCGCAAATTAGTCTTAGCTTTTCAATTGCCCATTTGGATATTTGAAATCCATCTATCGTCAAGAAAACTTTCAAAGGGCATATATCAGAACCGAGATGTACAGAAGGCCTTGGGATGACCTTGGTAAAGTAACCGTGGTGCAAAAACAACTGTGTTTCTGTGTTCAGAGGCAAGACAGGAAGGAATACAACAAGATGTGAAATTGGTAAAATTGCTGCAATGCACTTTCCTGATGCTGAAGTATTCTATAGAAAATTCTCAAGCCAAAAACTTCCAAAGAATCATTACAGGCATGCATGCACACACGCACGCACGCACGCACGCACGTCGCACGCACGCACACACACACACACACAAACACACACAGACTATAACGCAGCAATAAATTAGTGGAGTGCTGGTCACTGCATGATCGTCATAGCTATTGTGAATTAAAAAGCAGGGTGCGAAATTAACGGTGCGAGTCCGGAGTCAAATACTCCCTGATTTACTGTCGGACTCCCTGATTTGACATATGCAGGAGTCCGCGTGACTCCCAAAAAATTCTGCTATACTAACTAGTACGTTCCAAAGCACGGTCTCGCGGAATGTTTCAGTATTAAAATGCCAAAAGAAAATTTGGCAGACGTGCAACTTCATAAACCTTCAAAATAAGCACATGCGTTATTGTTAATATCTTTAGTTTTGAATTTCAGACTGCGAACTCCCTCATTTTGCTGTGGACTCTCTCTTTTTGAGGGCAGGGAAGGCCGTTGGACTCCTTTGTTCACAAGTTAATTTCTACCCCTGAAAAAGCATTCCATATGATAATATAGCATGATGCAAGATACTGTACCATGCTACATTGTTATTGCATATTTTACGAATAACGTCTCATATATTGATCACAGAATGTTAGATTAGTGCTACAGTAGTAGTCTCCTGTTTTGATTTACTCAGCATTTTTTTTGTTAATTCAGTTGTTGATAAAAAAGGAGGAAGTAAAAAATGGAATATACGTTACTTTTGACAGAAATTGCTTTCAACGTTGTCAAAACTAAATGTCTTCATTTTGTAACAAACGAAAATGTACCCAAGTTCAAGTATTTGAAAAGTCATTTCACGTGTCTCTGGCCGAAACATGAACACCACCGTTCAGAAATTGATATACCACAGTGTACCACACACACGCACGTACATGCACAAAGGCAGAACAATAATTAAATCATTCAGAGAAAGAAGAAACACATGCCCGAAGGCATGCTTCATTTACACAAGATTTATCCGTGACAATCTGTTATAAAGTGCAGAATCATGTTGACTCATGTTGGCCCTTGATACTTTTTACAATTACATTTTACATTTCATGCCTAATTACATTTCTACTACACTTTTCTTACGTTCAAGATGCCTTTTTTTACCAAATGTGATGAGACTATTAGAACACATGATTTTAAAATTTAGTAATTAAAAAAATATATAACTGCAATTTTCTGTATACTTCCTGTGGTATCTTTACAGTGATGACGTATACTTGTTACAGATTTTATTGAACGTAAAAGATGGGCCAGGATAAAAAAAATTGTCGACGTCATTTTTTTTAAACACGTTTCTTTGGTTGTTTTTTTTTTGCTAATAATCTCACGGACCTCTACACAGATCCAACCACTTTGCTCGCCAACATTTGTCAAACAGGATAAACATCTGGCATGCCAGATTTCCTGACATTCGCCGCTCGATCGACACGCCTGACATTCTCTACAGTTGTACGACTAGTGATTATCTATACCTTTGCCACGCCCGACATCCATGCTCATACTGCATCGACAAGGCGTGAAACTGACGTACCACTTTTAAGTTTACCACTGGATTTATCCCCGGTTTTACATCAGCAGGACCACCCGGGAAATTTTGCTATTCACAAAAATCATATTGAATATCATAGTACTTCCAGCGTTTTAAAATCTCGTTATGCGGCAATGTACAGCAGATAACATGATATTATAACCCATGGTATTCTTGATGTGTGGCATTCTTGCAGTTGCTGCATATATGTAGTTTTTCGTAGTTATATATGTAGCCGCATATATGTAGTTATTAGTTTGATAAACGTCTTTATACAGTATTGGGTTTAAACTAGCCAGCGTACTCGCTTATTGTGCTGTTGCCATGTTTTCCGAGCTACTGGAAAGTTAGCTTCTATCCCTGCAATTAAGCTTATTTTTCATAATTTAATATGTACTGATAGGGATATAGTATATACAATTTTGTAAACAATGTTTTATTAGTTATCATACTCATAATATATATTTTAGATACTTTGGTCAAAACATCAGCTTTAGCTACATCCTTTTTGAAATTTACAAATTGACCTTTTAAAATGATCAGAATTGGTTGCTTTCAACATAGCCTGAAAATGCAGTAAATGCCGTTTCCAGGCTCTAAATTATGAAAAGATTTAATCGAATGGGGTTCGCAACTGCGGCGTTCGCCGTGTGTGCCGGCACACACCATAACCACCACTTATGCTATTATTACTGGGTGATCCTACATTTTTCTGCAGTAACATATTTTGGGGGGCCACTACAGCCCTGCTGCAACGATATCCCACATGACAGATGCACTGTCGATATTCCCTAATTCTGTATGCGCTAGTAATTTATCCTACTCTTGTCTGCAGACTTGCTATCCATGTGACCAGAATGCTCCCAGACTGGCCAATGCGGCCTTTACGTCGGACACGAGTGCATGCAAACAAAAATGTAGCTTTAACTAACCCCTAAAATGTCTGACTAAAGACTGGATCGTCTCGTTATACTAGTGATACGGCCCCCCGGTATGCGGCCATATTGTCCATGAGCGTAAACCCGCCAAACCGCTGGCTCTATGCCAAATAATGGCAAGCGCTGCACTGCTGCAGCCACATCAACCTTTTATGGAGCAACACACCCTACGAAATGCTGCATGTAGTATGCACCTTCCATCAAACCAATTTCGCACGTCTGCCAACATAATATTTTGAAAACAAATAAGGCAATAAGCAACTTGTTTCTCTGCACTTGCTCTTGTATGGTAACAGTACTGAGATTATTTTTCGAATAGCAAAATTACCCGTCGAAAGTAACGATGCAGTTTTTACACCAAGTTTTAGTTGAGGGAGGCAAACGAGCAACTACGCTTGAGAACACGTGTTACCTCAACTCATTATATATGCATTTATGCAAGAATACTTGGGTTACAACCAAATTGTGAGGAAGCCGAATTGAAGCACTTGCGTTATTTATTCCACGCATAAACGAGATTCTCCCACAGCCACAGCCATTTTGTTTTATCGGAAATCGTAGGAGAGAAATTTTGGAGGCTTGCCAAAATACCCGTGTGCAAGTGAAAACCGATGCGACCGCCAGCAGTCGAAGGAACACACGTAGGCAAACTATACTCGGTTTCTACGAACAACCGAGAAGTGAGGTTCAGTTCAGATGGCTTGCTTTCGTTTTAACTACAGATCGAGCCACGCACAGGGACATTTGTAGGATGTGACGGATTAAAGATTGTTGGTGATTATTGACACAGTATGTACATGTATCTATGATGCATTTTACGTGACGAATGGTAAAAATCCATAGGCTCCCAATTCCACGTACAAATCTACAATGCCAACATGAAAATTTGACATCGATTAATTGGGCGTGGGAGAGGGAGATGTTTGAACTAGATTAAAAATATGTTAAGCTTTGGATTGCAAATTCATGAAAAATGCACGATACATGATGATACAGGATACAAAAACACGCATGAATATTTAAAAAAACCATTCATATGGTCTTCGCCATTATAGACCATTCTTATTTATTATTCATGACCTGGGGTCACGCACGAAAACGAGCGGAAAAGAGGCTAAGCTAGGCAATTTTGTTAAACAATGGCTGCTCAGACAGGCACGCACAGACGGGGGTACACGCAGCGTACCACGGCGATACACCGCACGGTACACGCGGTACACGGGAGATACACGCAGCGTAGCACGCGGTACACGCAGCGTAGCAGCAGCGGTAGCACGCAGATACACGCACGTACACCACATCTCCGTGTACCGCGCGTGTAGCGGCGTGTAATCTGTGTGTAGCGCCGCGTGCGACAAGTGCGTGGTAACCCGCGTGCGCGTGGCGTGTTACGTGCGTGTATGCTGAGTGTACGTGGGCGTGTACGTGCAGTGATATGCTCGGCGTATGCGCGCGTGTAACGGCATGTAATCTGCGTGGTACGGTAGGCGTGCGTGATATCTGCGTGCGACGGTGCGTGTACGTGCAATGTACGCCGCGTGGAAGTGCGTGTACCTCGCCGTGTACACCGCGTGTATCTCCGTGTAACCGGCGCGTGCACGTGGGCGTGTACGTGGCGTGTACCAGCCGGGGCGTGTACGTGGGCGTGTACGCCGCGTGTAATCTCTGTGTACCCCGCGTGCAGCGTGCGTGTATCTTTGCGTGTAGCGCCGCGTGTAACAGTGCCGTGTATCCCTGCGTGTATCCGTGGCGTGTACGGTAGCGGTGATATGCATGCCGTGTTACCCGCGTGTACGTGCGTGTACCGCCGCTGTGCGTGCCTGCCTGAGGCAGCCCTTGTTTACAAAATTGGCCTAGGCTTAAGCCTCGTTTTCGTGCGATGACCGCCCAGTGTCATAATAATATTTAAGACTGGTCTATAACGATGAGATTCCAGTCATGGAGAACATACCCTGCCACCTAACTAGCGCACGAAGGGTCGTTGTCGAGGTAACTATCAGATATGTGTTTAGGGTTAGGGTTAGGGTTAGGGTTAGGGTTTTAGGGTTAGGGTTAGGGTAGGGTTAGGTTAGGGTAGGGACGTAAGGCGTAGCGACATACTGCGCTGACACCGTCGGGTAGCTACATATACGACAAACGACCGCCTTCACGCTAACTAGCACATAGGGTATGAGTCGAATGACGCACTTATGCCATTTTGGAACCAAACACTATAACGGGCAATTTTGCACCGGTTGGTTTCGACAACAACTACGGATACAGTCTCGTAACACACACTCAGCACCGAGAAAATGTTTGTTCAAGTTTTCTTGAGTTTCTGTGGCAGAATGCCTCCCAATGGCAGCATCACAACGCTGGTTCTATGATTGCAAGCATGGATACTCTCGGTCAAGGATAACACTTCACCGTTGGAACGTACGATATTCCTTCTTAGGAGAAAAAACGTCTGTGTAATCACAGATTAATCTCTCACACATCATGAAAGAACTTGTTCTAAATCCGGGTTTTTACGTAGACATTCGAAAATTCAAACGGAGGTTAAAATTCACAATTTGACAGCCGGTATTTACCTTTTCTTTACACGGCATGAGCTCAGAGTGACTATGGTTTTTTCATGCGAACAACATATAAAGTTATTTATGTTATAAATTTCACCAAAAACTACAATGCGACCCCTCAGCTATTATACTTTAGTGCACAAGCAAACTGCTTCGTGACCAACTACCTGCTCTACTCTTCACGCCAGTGGCACATCGTGACGCCCAAAATTCACAAACTGTTAAATTGTCAGCCAACTAGACACAATTACTCATACAAAACCCTGTATATATATGTTACGGGGTATGGCATTCTTGGGCAAATTGTTCTTTGATTACAAGGTAATTGGGGGAGAAAATATAAGCCCCTGTAATTTAAGGTTAGCAACGATGGTAATAACCATGACCGTAATGTCTCATCTAATAATATCTAATAATAAAAACGACAATGATGATGAGCACGATGGAACAAATACTAGCACGACAAGAAATTACATTCAATGCGAATCAATATTAGCAATTTTGCCAGTGGCCGTTGTTCGTTCGCATAAGGGTGGGTGTGCGTCTAGCATTCGTTACTTCATATCGTGGCGAGCACGCTGGACCAACGCTATGGCTATTCGTATGTCCTGCACATCCGTGCGCATCGTGTTTTCGTGCGGATTTTTTGTGGGGGCCATTGGCACAAAAATTGCTGCGCGAGTGAGCTCGACGCAATGAATAGTTAACACGCGTC
>NW_014577376.1:272441-304941 GCF_000485595.1 Priapulus caudatus
CTCCTGGCGACTACAATACGAAATCGCGGTTCTTCTCCAACATCGCCAGAACCTCATGGAACTGGCACTTCACCAAGTCCATGTCATCAGCGAAAAAGAGAAAGAGAGAGCGTCAACAGAGTTTGGCCGCCGACCGTGGACTCGGAAGAGCCGACGACAGTTTTGGCCTGTATGGCACCAGTCCTACTTGTTTGAACTCCGCTAACGAAGACCAGGCCAAGCCTTCAGAACTTCATCGCGGATGCCCCCCGAGATGTTCGACGAGCTGCTAACCAGCAGTGGGATGTATCGAGGATCACCATAGGCAAATACAACTACAGCACGAGCGGCCCTCGAACCCTGGCCTGAAGTCTTTTGCCTTCACTCTGACGAATCTTGCTCTGTGGACAAATATCAACTCATTCCGGGTGGGTGGAGCGGGTGCCTCACAACCACCCATATCCCGCTCATCCCAGAAGTGTTACCCAGGCATCATCGATGTAGTGTACAAGGATGAGTGATGAATTGCCTTGCTCGGCCCCACCACTACTGAGGAATGCGGCGTGTCCCATATCTGTAACAAGTTCATGGAGAGGTGGAACTTCCCCCATACCTGTGTGCACTTGATGGCTGCGCGCTGACTGTGCGCTGGCTGTGCGGTGCATGCGCGGTGCATGTGCGGACCATTCGTTCCGTGCGCTAGCAAAACGCTGTGCTGGATTTTTTAACATGCGCGCCCTGTATATATTCTGTATACGGGCAGCGCGCTAGCAACACGCTGTGTATTCGTTGTCAACTCGCTAGCTTCTCCCAAATCCTGACAAAAGTTGGGCGCACAACGATGCACTGATCTATTTTCCATTTTTTGATTAATTTTCAGTGTGCAGGCCGTGCGTCGTGTATGTGTGACGGGGGCATAAGGAAAACTGGCTAATGTTGTAATAGGTTAGCTCGATAGCTAGCTACTTTGTCATATAAACAGCCCAGATCTGCCAAGGGTGTTCAACCAGCTTGCTGGAGGTTCAATGAGATTTTTCTGGAGAATGGGTCATTTTGGGAATATAATGCTGGAGGTTCAGAATATTTTTAAACACGACCAGTTTCTGAATATTTGGCTTTAAAATGTGTATTTGCAGTACATAATATATTCTGTTAGCATTCAAAGAAAATGAGACAAAATTTCATTTTACGGCATAAAAACTTTAATTCTTGATCATGAAGTGTTACATACGGTTTATTCTTTCGCGTAAATGCGTGAGAATGCGTAGGTCATGCGGGAGAATGGGTCCAGATGCGTGAGTCTCCCGCAAAATGCGTGAGACTTGGTAGGTCTGATAGCCCGACTGCCTAATAGCCTAATAGGGGAAAACATACAAACTTCTACCCTTGCACCACAGAATTGTAGCTATAGTCAGGTCCCTTAGCTTCATGATCGTTACAGAGCTGACAAAAGCATCAAACTTGGCACAGTTGACTGGATAGTTGACAGTTGATTTTGAGACTGTTAAGAGAGCGCCATTCATGGGAATGACTGCTTGTCAGATGTAGATAAATTCACATATTTGCGAGGACTGGTGGAAGAACCCACAAAATCTGTGATTGCGGGGTTCGCATTAACTAGCGCAAATTATCAAGCTGCAGTAGAACTGTTGAAGGAACGATATGGGAAGAAGACTATCATACGAGCGCACGTGAACGAACTCCTGAACATTTCACCGGTTTTCAGTGAGATACCGTGCGGCCGAGAGGCTTGTGCGATACAGTCGAAACGCACTATAGAGGATTGAAGGCGTTGGGCCTCCTGGAAGAAACGTATTCGAGTATAGTTGTCTAGACTGGTGACTGGTCGATGAAGGATATGCTCGAAGCATTAAGAAGAGAAGTAAGACTGCGAGAAGAACATCATGTGCAGCCACCACAGAGAGTGAGCCAGAAGGACCGACAGGGAAGAGAGTCAACGACGAGGACAGCTTCCCTGGACAGCGAGTGCCTTGTTCACGGGACGAGACAGACAATATATGTGCTTTTTTTTGGGAGAGCATGCCCATGAAAATTGTTTTAAGGTTACGGGTGTAAAGGAAAGAAAAGAGCTCCTGCGAAAATATGCTAGATCTTACAAGTGTAGTATAAGGAAAGGGCATCGCGCCCGAGATTGTCCAGTTGTAGTAAAGTGTAAACGTTGTGGGGAGTGGCAACATACGTCGTTGTGTGCTGGAGAAATGCCCAAGTATAATAGAAGGGAGCGGGAATCGGGACCGTTACGGCAACACGTGGGCCGGCAAGTGTGCATGTCGAGACGGGGGATCGCATGGCTTTTGCAAACTGCCCTGAGAAAGGTCAACGAGAAAGGGAGATTGCTATTTGACTTGGGAGGTCACAAATCATTTATCACGGAATAAAAACATTCGGTGTAGAATCAAAAGAAACTAGTTTAAGAGATGTAGTTAAGATAGATATAACAGGCCTGCAGGCAGGAAGGGTAGCGGTAAGCATAAGGTGCTGCAAAGTATTTCTAGATTCGAGGAACCCATTGAGATTGTGGGCGAAAGGCATTCCCGCACTTCGAGAATCTTGGTTTTCAGATGATTATATGTGCATGAGAGACAGTGGGATGGTGTATTTGTAGGGGCAGCTGTTTAGTGTGGGTTCCAGAATGGTCGTACGAAAAGGAGGAGGAGGCAGAAGCAGCGTAGGGTCATAGGGGCTATGTCGACAGGGGACGGCGGACGTACACTAGGTCGGTCCGTTACCGGAACGTCCTGGGTAACTATCCGTGGGTTATGGATGTTTTTCACGATAGTGTAGTTTACCAAAATTACGCACGGTATCGCCTATGGCCTAAGTTAGGGATGGTCACGAGTATCGATTTTTCGAGCATCGGTGGAACGTGGTCGACAGCGCTTGGTTATCATAATCCATATTGATGTCATCGGGGAAAAAGTGAGGAGATCAGAGATATCAGCGCGACGTACAAGTTATCTGTACGAACTACAGGTAGTATACACAGTGTAAACGTGCGAAACAAACAGTACGGCGGCGAAGACGCACAGACATGCCACAGTACGTGCGCACGACGTGCGCATACGCGGCTGCAACACCCCGGTACCGATTGGAACCGTCATCGGGTTCTTGGGTCAACGATGATCGGCATTCGAAGTACACAATTGACAACTGATATTATATACGCGCCATTATGTGCGGCTTTCGATTTACACATACGCTGTTACGGAATCTCCATTCGCTGGATTTCCCTGAAGCTCCGCCCACTTTAAAAATAGTGCTAGCATTGTGGCAGTGGTATCCTGAGTGTACGAAGGTGCACTGCATGCAGTTTGGTATTGGCATTGTATAAAGGCAGGCGCGGTAGGGGGGTTCGGAGTCGGGTGGTTCGAACATTTAATCATCTGTAATTCACTTCTAAGGAATATCTGCAGTGGGCACCTGCTCTAATAATTATAGTACTGCCATAAGCTACAACTGTGCCAAGTTTGAGACTTTTGTCACTCCTGTAACGATTCGGCCCATATTTTGCACTAAGGCCAAAACAAAATAGGTATGTGTTGTTACCGTTACATGCCGAAAAAAATAGGGTAGGTAGGTAGGTGAAACATTTTATTTTCTTGAAATATTTTATTTACGAACCATGTGACGTCCGAAGGATGTGCGTTGTGCCTTTTGAAGCAGGAACTGTCCAATTCATATTTTTATTTTTTATTTTTTTACTTTAAAGAAAATTGACAATAAAATGTTTAGGGTCGTTGGGAATAAATAGGGTCGGTCGGGAAACCGGAACCACACCTATATTTTGTTTTTACCTAAGGGACCTGGAGGTAGATTCATCAACGCGCGTACGCAAAATCTTTTTCGTAAATCTTGTGTACGCAATCGACGTTGCTTAGTTGCGATTCATCAACACAGCTATTTAGTAAATTTGCGTACGATTTCGAGTACGCAAGCGAGGCCATTTTAGGTGCGATTCATCAAGCTAAAATTTACGTAAACCTTTGCGTAACTTTACATGAGCTGACGAGGTGCCGTAAACCACTCGAAATTTCCGCAAGTGCTTCCAGCATACCGCAGCATGCATTATTTTATTGAGAAAACATAAAATTACTACTCAACTAAAAATAAATAAATAATTACCATACTACACAGACAGGCGGCACCTTTGACGCTTCTTTTGGCATAGCTTGGCATTGTTTTCGTTATAAGCGAGTTCGTAGTTAGACGTGTATGTGCATACGCACGCACTTGTATGTGCACACGCACGCACGCACGTGTACGTGCACACGTCCACACGCACGCGTGCACATAAACGCACGCACGCACGCACGCACACGTGCAGTGGCGTAGTTAGGGGGGGGGGGTGCAAAGGGGGCCATGGCCCTCCTGTTGATCCTAAAGTAAAAAAAAAATTGTCGTAGTCAGAATGAAGGCTGTACATGTACTCAAAAGTGCCTCAAATAACATCTTCTGCTATCTACATTTTCAAAATTTTCTGGGGGAGGACCACCATACACCTCGCATGTGTTTCGCCCCCTCATCGTAATCATGGATCCGCCACTGAAGCTAAAGGGGTCGTTGTCGTATATATGTACCCGAGGTACATAAGTGTATACGATGTATACAGAAGTGTAACCTAACCCTAACCCTAACCATAAACACAGGGTACATATATGCTGAGAAGATACAGGTCTGGTATACATATACGTACCTCGGGTACATAATATATATGTAGTACCTGATACGACAACGACCCTTCGTGCGCCACTGAACAGTTACATATCTAGGGAGCAGAAAACAACGAACACAAATGTCACCTTTTTGCATGGCGCCCAAAACAAAGATTGCAGAGCTGAGCGTAGTGTGTGGAGAGGGAAGCGGAGGAACCATTGCAATATTAAGTCATCCACTATTTTGCGCAGTTTGCTGTTTTTGCCCCCCCCCCTGTTAAAAATCCTGGCTACGCCACTGCACACATGCACATGCACGCACGCACGCGTACGTATCGCTGCTTTCATCAAGTGTTGAACGCAATCATACAAACGAAAATGAGGACGACTATCACATCCCCCAGCACTCCTGTAGACAGAGCTAGAGCCATATGGTTTACATACAAAAGAGGCGTCAGTTTGGTTGATAAGGTATGTGTCACACAGAGTGATTGGTTTATACTAGGCACACCCCTCAACAACCAGCAGCTATGATGGCGTAGTGGATTTACACTGGAATTCATCAACATTTGCGTACGCAGGTGCTACGCTGCGTTGATGAATCGCACCTACGAGCTTTGCGTACGTACTTCGTAGAAACTCTGTGTACGCAATACACTTTACGCAACGTTGATGAATACACTGCGACATTACGGTAATACATCATGGATTGACACGTACGTGATGCTGTGTGTATATTCCCTCGTTCTATTTATAGATTGTGTACAGATTTTCAAGGTTTCCCTCGCAAAATCACATTTTCGGAGGATACATTTTCTTCCAACGTTGAGAGGCAGGATACGGAATCATTGTCGATACGTGGTGTATGTTTCACGCCCAGCCATTCCCCCTCCGGAGTTTTTAGCGGAAATGTCTTACTTTAATACTAATAATAGTATAAATTTTTTTTTTTTTTACTTTAAAGAAAATTGACAATGATACAATTGACAATTGAAATGTTTAGGGTCGCTGGGAATAAATAGGGTCAGTCGGGAAACCGTAACCACACCTATATTTTGTTTTGGCCTAAGGAACCTGGGGGTAGATTCATCAACGCGCGTACGCAAAATCTTTTTCCTAAATCTTGTGTACGCAATCGACGTTGCTTAGTTGTGATTCATCAACACAGCTATTTAGTAAATTTATGTACGATTTCGCGTACGCAAGCGAGGCCATTTTAGGTGTGATTCATCAAGCTAAAATTTACGTAAACCTTTGCGTAACTTTACACGAGCTGCTGAAGATGTGCCGTAAACCACTCGAAATTTCCGCAAAAAAAGTGTTTCCAGCATACCGCAGCATGACTACTCAACTAAAAATAAATAAATAATTACCATACTACACAGACAGGCGGCGCCTTTGACGGTTCTTTTGTCATAGCTTGGCATTGTTTTCGTTATAAGCGAGTTCGTAGTTAGACGTGTATGTGCACACGCACGCACTTGCACGTGCACACGCACGCACGTGTACGTGCACACGCACGCACGCACACGTGCAGTGGCGTAGTTAGGGGGGGGGGGTGCAAAGGAAGCCATGGCCCCACTGTTGATCCGAAAGTAAAATAAAATAAAATAATTGTTCTATAAAAAGAGAATTGTCGTAGTCAGAATGAAGGCTGTACATGTACTCAAAAGTGCCTCAAATAACATCTTCTGCTATCTACATTTTCAAAATTTTCTGGGGGAGGACCACCATACACCTCGCATGTGTTTCGCCCCCTTATCGTAATCATGGATCCGCCACTGAAGCTAAAGGGGTTGTTGTCGTATATATGTACCCGAGGTACATAAGTGTATACGATGTATACAGAAGTGTAACCTAACCCTAACCCTAAACACAGGGTACATATATGCTGAGAAGATACAGGTCTGGTATACATATACGTACCTCGGGTACATAATATGTATGTAGTACCAGATACGACAACGACCCTTCGTGCGCCACTGAACAGTTACATATCTAGGGAGCAGAAAACAACGAACACAAATGTCACCTTTTTGCATGGCGCCCAAAACAAAGATTGCAGAGCTGAGCGTAGAGTGTGGAGAGGGAAGCGGAGGAACCATTGCAATATTAAGTCATCCACTATTTTGCGCAGTTTGCTGTTTTTGCCCCCCCCCCTGTTAAAAATCCTGGTTACGCCACTGCACACATGCACATGCACGCACGCACGCGTACGTATCGCTGCTTTCATCAAGTGTTGAACGCAATCATACAAACGAAAATGAGGACGACTATCACATCCCCCAGCACTCCTGTAGACAGAGCTAGAGCCATATGGTTTACATACAAAAGAGGCGTCAGTTTGGTTGATAAGGTATGTGTCACACAGAGTGATTGGTTTATACTAGGCACACCCCTCAACAACCAGCAGCTATGATGGCGTAGTGGATTTACACTGGAATTCATCAACATTTGCGTACGCAGGTGCTACGCTGCGTTGATGAATCGCACCTACGAGCTTTGCGTACGTACTTCGTAGAAACTCTGTGTACGCAATACACTTTACGCAACGTTGATGAATCTCGCCCCTGAGGCCATCCTTAAAAAATTATATGTTTGCTGTCCTCCGACTGACCCCCGAAAATAGCCGCAACCCAAAAGTTTTTTTGACATTTTAGGTTACTTTTTTTCTCTTTTTTTTTACATTCCTCATAGTTAAGACTGAAACACAAAGTATGTGTGGCAAACATGAGGACAGACTTAAAATAACTATTATGCCTCACAAAAAAAGACCTACCCACTAAAAAAATCATGGGTCGGGGGGGGGGGCAGCAAACAGAATTTACTACTACCTGACTACTAGCGGGGTAGGGGACCATGTTCCCCCCTCTTCAGACACTATTTGGTTACACGGACAATAGCCAATGGCGAACTGCCTACGGTGAACTGCTCAGGATAAAACAATACGTGGTCGTGACGCTACCCTCCTCCACCCACCGCGTACCCACCCACAAAGTAAAATGAGTTAGCCACGCCAGGGATTAAGATTGCACTGTGTACACGACATCACTGACGCACGAAGGGTCGTTGTCGTATAATGGCGTATAATATGGCTCGTAGGGTCTATGTCCCCCTGACCTCTGTTTGACCTGACTCGTTTAGCTATTTCCGACTAACCCTAACCCTATATATATTATATATATATATATATATTAGTCAGAAATACCTAAACGAGCCAGGTCAAACAGAGGTCTGGGGGACATAGACCGTATCTGATATAATATGTACCCGAGGTAACTATCTGATATGGTTAGGGTTAGGGTTAGGGAGTAGGCGTAGAAGACATACTTGCCGACACCTCGGGTACTACATATACGACAACGACCCCTTCAGCATCACTGACCAGGTTATTCAATTATTAGGCCAATAAAATATACATAAAGTTGAACGTATTTTTTTCCGGTCACATTTTACGAGCTACCAGCAACTGCTACCATCAACTGTGGTAAGCACAGGTGGTTGCCATATATAGCGTACTAGTGGTACTACTACCACTGAAATCAATATGATCATCGCTGTTCCCTAACTTGTATAAATTCCGCTAATCAATAATCAGTCTAAAAATAGAACATTTCCCCAGCTACGGGATTGGCTTGCGCAGAACGGAAAGCGGGGGCAGTACTAGTGATGGCACTAGCAGAAGCAGTAGTCGCGTTGGATCCGGTTTGTAACGCGGTATTCTCTTGGGCACCGCGTATTCCATGTCCATCTCGCGCCATATCTGCTCTAGATCCTCGGATGCGGCTCAGAACGGTATTATCTGCCTAACATCTGGCACTTCTCGGATTATCTCGGAATTTCGATTGCACTGCCCCGAACTGGAGCAGTACTCAATTATGCCAACGGATGTACTTGGTAGTCGTCTTTAGGCAGTCGAACTCAGTCAGTATACCCGACCCGCACCAGGGGGAAATTGCAGTTTGTTTTCAATTTGGCAGAACTCCAGATACATTAAAGAACATTAAGATACATTAAAGAACATAAAGACATTAAAGATGTCATATCCACCAAGTTGTTGTATTTCGCACGTCTCCATTTCATGACAACCCTGCACAATTAGGGCGACAATTGTCATGAATTTAAGACCAGAAAATGAAAGAACGGAAATTTAAAATTCCCGACCAGAACATATAAGTGGATGGTATAACTCATCCAACAGAATTTGCCGAGTTAGTAATTACATGAAACATAATTAAAAATGTGTTTTAAGGCTTTAATTGCACGATATATGACATGATCGACTCATTCATACACATTTAACCTGAACGGTTAGTATGCATGTCTTTATAGCTAATCTTTGCCATCTTCACTGCTAGATGGGCAAACCGCTAGAATCTGATGTATCAGCCATACGTGCAACCGACATTTCATTCAACTACCCCTGCTTGCGGCAGCCATGACATTTCTAACCAATCAATCTTTGCACACGATCGCAACAGCAGTTCTTCAATAGTTTTCCAATAAATGTGATATCATAATCAACGCCTCATGATATTCCAAATCCTTGCATCTCCAGCCGCGACAAAATCTCAAAGAAACAAACGGTGAACGCTCACGCTATTAAAGTAACTCGCAGACTGACCAACGAACGCCTGACCCGTCTGTAAATAAGGATACGACCCCCGCTCTGCAGCCATGTTGTTCACGGCAGCGCGCGCTGCTAAGCTGCTGGCACTGCGCCAAGTGCTGGTGCTGCCAGACACCGGGCGCTGATACTTCGCTTACTAGTAACTAAGCACACACAAACACATGGTGGCGATGTTTGCAGCGGGGAAAGAAGAAAGCTTACACGCGTTTACATCGCGTAGTTTTATTGCAAATGACGGCGGCCTCGCAACCTTTCGCTCTTGGCGAAGGTCAATGAACACTATAATTCAATTGGAATAGAAATATATTATTTACTATTTCCGTACCTGCCAACGTTGCCTTTATGCCCCCTGGGAATATGTGAAACTACCCGACAATATCACTGTCATCAAGTTTCATATAAACAAAACCCATGTCTTTTCATGTTCTGTTATATCAATGAGATAATTGCGCTGAGCGACCACCATTTTGTATTGACAGAATATATACTGAATCTCAGCTGGCAATTTGCCAACTAATCAGACGCGCGACATCCGACCGACACCTACGTCATTCCGCTGTACCGGAACCACAGCGTTCATAACCGAGGCTACCTTTGACCTTTGAGCACGTTTCAATAACATCTACGAACCTAGCGAGCCTTCCTCACCGAACGTGGGCTATAAAGATATACATTGTAACATAACGATAATCAAGCGGGATCTGGAGCCGAGCTGTGCCGATTTATTCACTTTACGATTCATGTTTCTAAAATGAAGCTTCCAATCCACGTACAGATAGAATAGATGTAGAAAATTGGCAACGAAATAACTAAAAAGCATTCGCCCCTACTTTTGAAACCGCGTGTAACTGTAACGGTAGTCAATAATTAAGGCACTATTACAGTCTCTTGCGAGCATAATTGCCTTCACTGTCTAGTCATATCAAGCCGCCACCTGACGCTAGAATACCCTCGCCGTCTATACATGCTGACTATCACTGTTGCGTAAAGTGGCGGGAACTTCAGATATTGGGAGGGATTTTGGAGCATCTTATAAATCTTCTATGATCTTGTTCTCGATTGTAATCAATGAAAGTCAATTTTCGATTTTCGGTCAGACGCTACTGTTTTGTTGCCCCTCCCCCGTCCCCTCCTCTCCGGCTACCCCGCTCACTACACTGCTGCACACTACGTGCGTCGCCATTGCTATAACCAGTTGATAGTACATTCAAATACAGTAGTGAACATCTAACCTCCATTACCATCACTACCACTACAGCGTCTCTCGCGCCACCGCTGCTACTGCTAGGCTATATCGTGGGCCCCAATAACATCCCGTATGTTACGTGATCTATAAATAGATTATTCCCCCAGTTACAAGAAAGCCTCCGTGCATGCGCAGCGCGGCGCTAGCGCAGCTTCTTGTATCAAACATATTTGCTGTGTAATTAGAAATTCACCTAATTCCACGAAGAGCCGACACACGGGATGAGGAGGGTAACAATACGAGTTCTGGAACTTTGCCAGAAAACTACATTTTGTGGTCAAATATATTGACGGAGTGTGGATTGGGGGGGGGGGGTACAGTATGTACACACACGCAAAAGTATAACACCATAATACGCCTAGAGATAGACGGCAGGTTATTTGGGCTACATTTTTAGAATAATCAGGTGCCTACAACGTGCAGTACTTAGTGCACATACAGAAATATATAAATGAAGTGACCATTTCAGTTATTTATCCATAATTTACTGAGTGAAAGGACTTGGGGCATGACCAACACAGGACTCGGCTCCAACTACCAGTCTAGTGAATGTCTTAAAAGTTGCCAAGTCGTTCGTTTGTAAACTGTACAACAGTTTTACATGTACGGTTATCAGAGTGGTGCCAGCTTCTGCACTCGCATACAAAATGTAGTTTCGAGACAGTTTTCTCACAGTGCTTCGCAATATTATAATATAATACAACTTTTCTGTCCAATTTCTTGGTACGTATTTAAAATCACATTTTATTTACAGTCAAGCATGTGTTTGCAGCCACTTTGATACTCTTGCACACAAATTTTGTGCACGCCACGGATTTTGTGTCCATCGAGCGGACTCTGACACATCACTTCACACAGCAGCCATTTTCCTTCTAGCTGATCATCAGACTAGCAGGTAGCTGCAGACTGCTTTACTTGCCAATGAAATAAGAAAGTAACATATTAGATTATCTCTTTATCACTTGTACACACATTGTGCCGACCTTGAAACAACATGGCTATAAATAACATATTTATTTTTATATATCTCATACAGTAACAAAAATAAAATGGCTGCCTACCAATAATAATAATATTTATTGATTTATATTGCGCACGTTACATGCAGACATGTTCACGTGCGCATTACAAAGGCTGATTATAAAACAGCGGACTGCAACACTGTAAAATATAGATCTATACTTAAATTACGACAATCCTATAACAATTCCTGATTATAAATGGCGGACTGCAACATTGTAAAATATAGATCCTAAAAACGACAATAATACAACATTTTCAATAAAATAGAACTGAAATATAATGTCTAGGTGTTAAATGCAATGTTAACTAGATGAGTTTTGACTAGGCGTTTAAAAGATTCCAGCGACTTTTCACATCGAATATGACTAGGTAGCTTATTCCATAATTTTGGGGCAGCTGATGAGAAAGCTCGATCGCCAATTGCAGCCAAGGTTTTTACTGCTGGTGGCTCCATTAACATTTGGTTACCAGAGCGCAGACTGTACCAACCAGGTCTCTTTAATGTGACTCCATAGAAAGGCAACCGGAAGGCTCTTTTATACAGGTTTGAATGTAGTTGAACGTTTAATGCAGTTTATATCTATTATAACGGGTGAATAATGACAAATTATATATATATATATATATATATATATATATATATATCAAGAGTACATAATAGGAGAGAAGAGTATGACACCGTTTTAACAGCGTTTTGCATAGTTTTCAACTTGTAAATATTCTATATGTGAATAAATATATTCAAATTTACCTTGTTTTCGTCTATGATTCTCCCTTAATCATATGACACCACCAATTTACCTGAAAATCGTATTTGTTCTTCAAAAAAATCCTTTGAATACGACACGGTTTCAAACAGTTTTCAGGAATGGACGCACGAGTTCGGCCAAAGTTGATATGCACCAGGTTGTAACCAAGATACAAGATAGAGACAATAGAACACTAATCCCATAATGAACTTTGGACGAACACATGCGTCCATTCGTGAAAACTGTTGGAAACCGTGTTGTATTCAAAGAACTTTTTTGAAGAACACATACGATTTTCAGGTAAATTGGTGGTGTCATATGATTAAGGGCAAATCATAGACGAAAACAAGGTAAAGTTTGAATATATTTAATTATTTATTCACATATTGATAGAATATTTACAAGTTGGAAACTATGCAAAACGCTGTTAAAACGGTGTCATACTCTTCTCCTATTATGTACTCTTGATATATATGCAGTGGATGGCACATTACCTACTAAACAGCGAAGAAAAGAGTACATGAACTAGTTATTTGACATAAGAATTACGTGTGAAATAATAATATATATATTATTATTTCACACGTAATTCTTATGTCAAATAACTAGTTCATGTACTCTTTTGAAAATATATTTTTGAAAATATATTTAATATATTTTATCACAAACCTTAATCTATTGACACAAGTACGGAAACATCACCTCTACCTTGCAAGTAGAGCTTATTCACTACATCACATGGGCCTGCTCCAAAAAACAATCCATAAACAATGCATTGTCACAACATTAATCAAGTCAAAAGTTACCATACAGTATGAGTAATTAATTATTCACCATTGTTGATAATAAAGAACATGGAATTAGAGAAAATATCATCCTATTATATTAAAACTTCATAATTAATTAAGCTACATAATAATTACAATAAATATACATGCCCAACTCAAAGCGCTCCAATAGGCTTTTACATAAAATAATATCAATTAGTAGTCGACCCCTAGACAATACCACTGCACTTTTAAAGATGAGACATGTGAAAAATAAATAAACATGCAAATATGGTAGCAGTAGCACTAAAACTACACAACATGCACAGTGATTTATTTAATACTGAAGTTGTCCACGTTGTGCTAACCAACTAGTGCTGAAAGGGTCGTTGTCGTATCAGGTACTACATATATGTACCCGAGGTATACGTATATATGTATACCAGACTTTTATCTTCTCAGCATATATGTAACCTGTCAGGGTTCTGCCCACGGTGGACGGCGGTGGGCGGGTGTGCCCGGCACTCGCGGGTGTGCCCGGCACTCGCGGTTGCCGCCCGGCACTAATTTTTGATATAAAAAAATAATAAAAAAAAGTCTGATATATGGGCTTTTTATTGCTCAGAATGCAGGAAAATTCGACAATCAATCAAATCATCGAGTTTCAGACAATCAAAAATTTTCAGGGGGGCATGCCCCCGGACCCCCCTAGATTGGCTTCGCGCCTACAAAGTCGCTACAAGGCTTGCATCAAAGTCGCAACTGGATGCGCCCGGCACTAAAAAATCCTGGGCAGAACCCTGCCTGTGTTTAGGGTTAGGGTTCACTTCTGTAGTACAAGTCTGGTACACTTTGTGTATATAATACATATATGTATTACCTGATACGACAACGACCCCTTCAGCCCAACTAGTAACTAAAGAGCACAATGCACAATCAGAGTGCATGTACAAGTACATGCACAAGTACATCACATACAAAAAGAAATGCCTTCATGAGTAGCTGATCCCTACTTTGCTTCTCTACACGCCTGTAACTAAACTAGTGTATACCTGAATCATCCGCTGCAACCAACGTCTGCAACACGACTGATTTATTCAATCAGGACATCTTCCCATTGGTTCTTTCCCAATTCTCATACAAGTAAGGTGGAAATCAATAGCACAGCTCTTCCCACATGCTAATGTCATGTGACATGGCTGAACTGTGATTGGTTGCAATCCTGATTGGCCAGGAGATGAAAAAAGAGCATGAAGACTAGTTGTGTGAATAATTTGTAGAAAATTGAAATAGCAAAAACACAGAACAAAGGGAGAGTTCATACATACTTACTATACACACCACATAACGTTCACATTATTTCCACTTAATTTAGGCACTTCATTTGTTTATAAAACCTGCCCTAATTCCACTGAGACATATGATCAGTAGCAAATCCTTACATGTTACATGGCCCCTAACATTTTCTTTTTTTTTAACTTTGAATTGCTCACCTATTAACAAACATACTTCAACAGATGAACAACTATTTACAGCCAGCACACAGCTGCACTGCAAGTTGCAACACGCTTTATTCATAATAGCAGTAATCAAATCAATATGATACACGTATTCCACTGCCAAATAAAATATGATCACTCAAGGTGTAGTCCGAGTTTTCTCTGATTAATCCCTGCACCGACGATTTTTGGTGGATTTGGTGTGGGTTGTATTGACAAGTAGACTTTTGCTGTTTTACCTCAGTCATATTTCGATTTGAAAATTTGTTGCTAATAAGTTTCGGTTAGTAACAGAATCGTGACATAGGGAAAACAATAGTTTCACTCCATCATGTTAATGGTTGTCTTCTACAATACGTCACGATTCTGTTACTAACCGAGACTTGCGTATATGTCACCTGACGTCACGCAGTGGAAGATGGATGGTGGATAGCGGCTGGAAATTGTTAGCAACAAATTTTCAAATCGAAATACGACGAAGGTAAAACAGCAAAAGTGTACTTACCAATGTGAGCAAGCACACGAGTTATCCAGAGCTCTGTCGATCTATGTGCGTCAGGTCTTGATTGATAGCCTCAATTGTGAGCTTGGAGCGATGAAACAGTGATGATCGACGAGATCTGAGAAATTCCACGTTTTGGATGGGCAAGCTGCTCTGACCAAAACCCACACCAAATCCACCAAAAATCGTTGGTGCAGGGATTGGTCAGAAGAAACTCAAACCCCATACAGACTGTAAAATTTGATATGGTATCAAACTGGCGCGTGCCAAATAGTAGCGTACAGACACAAAACTCTGAAGCGGGCTAAGTTGGCACAGATTCACTGTGCATGCGCAGTTTAGCTACTGTACTTTTATGTGACCTATATAATCAGGAGTCTATCAATAGACTATGTATGCGTATGTGTATTGCAAAATCTGATTCGCGCCTGGGCCCTGGGGCCCTCCATATATATTGCATGGTAGGTATGTGCCACGGGAGAGACCCCCATTTTCAACCCTAAACTTCCGTTCCAGTGCATCGAATTTTTAAGAATATCTCGTTCCAGAGCATCACAAGTTTAGTTACCATGCAGATTTTTCATTTTTGCCATTCCGGAGACCCTAATTTTTAATATTTCCGTTCCAGTGCATCGTACTTCAGAATAGGTTGAAGCCCAGGCCGTGAAGGCATGCACGCAACCCCTTTTTCTACCCCAATTTTCAAACATACCCAGTTCCAGAGCATCCCACATTCAACAAACATTAGTTCCAGAGACCCCCATTTTCAGGTCTGAGTTAGTGCCAGAGCCCCCCAATTTTGATTTCGCAGTGGCACATACCTACCATAATGTGGGGTGAGTGCCCACCCCCTGGGCCTGGCCCCACACTGCGTACAGACACGTTCAAAGCAGGCTAACTTGTTACACTCCAAGTGAGCCTGTTTCGAAGCAGGCCTGGGCCTCCTTCATTTGAAGGGCCAAATTGCTGAGGGCCAGCGCGTATCTGGATGGTTACAGCCATATAGACCGAAGGTCTGATAGACCAAAGGTTTATTCGAATACGCAGTGGCTACATGTCCGGAATCGGTCGCCTAGCCTCCAGGCTACGCATCCGGACATCCACTGATGCCGTATTCGAACGTGAATATGCCGCACATCCACTGATGCCACTATAACCCTAACCCTAACCCTAACCCTATCCCTTTGCAATATTCGGTCTATTGGACCTTCGGTCTATAGGGATGACCCCATCTGGATAGTGTGTACACACTGCAAAAATTTGACGCATCTGGTGTGCACCAGTTTGATACCATATCAAATGTGTAGTCTGTACGGTGTATCGCACTACTCGAGATGGTGCAATCACTTATAGTGATAACTTAAGTGCTAAAATATATACATTGCAATTCTCAATATTCTTACGTGTAGAATATACATAATTGGCATTGTATACTAAGTTACCTATTATAAATATGTAGCTGACCCCCTACACTGTTGCCCAAGATACAGCCTGCTATGACTAAAAGAATGTGAACAAGCCTCCAACTGATACCTTGTACACGAAATATTATCAATTTGTAGCCAACCCCCACACTGCCAGCTAAAATTCATGACTAACCACAATCACAAAATATGTTTAGTGAAAGAACTATATCATTTAATTTGTGGTATATTGTATACCAAATCAATTTGTAGTTGGCCCCCTACCAACTACCAACCATAACCATATAGACACATGCAAGTATCATATATTATAACTTTATAAAGACATCCCACATATAATACATTATCAATAAATAGCTGACCCCTTACCACCTATACTCTGCAATAAGCACACATTATTACAGAAAGGCGTGCAACAATAACATTTTAATTTACTTGGGAATTCCTTCACACAGAATATTATCAATTAGTAGCTGACCCCCGTCCCACCGCCCCTAGCACGCTACATCACGGCCCCTATTGTTGGCAAACAAAGCAGGTGGCCGTGCACCACATATTATAACAACACCAGGCAACGATCAGAATTGACGTCAGAACGACTAACTAGAACTGCGAGAAAATCAACATGGTAAACGTTGCACTATTTCGTAGTGACATGCACTGATCAAAGCAGTGATGATCGATCACGAGGCAATCCAGTCACTTAAATACGCACTACACTTATTCCTACGACCACCAGAACAATAAAAGCTATACGTATTAAATATATCGAAAAAAAAAACATTATCAATTAGTAGCCGACCCCCAGACACGCATGCTTCTCCAGCACCATGTTGGTTTGCCGAACAATGCGTGCTGTGTGCTGCCTCACACACGCATCAATGTCGTGACAATGCCGCCAAGTGCAGTGACATCATCAATACATGCTACCCAGCTCCACTACAACGTTGCTACACCACGTGATGTGCGTGCGACCAAGAGATCTGAGATTCTTGATACAGGGTATGTAGTGACACCCCACCAAACATACCCGCGTAAACTACAACAAAAAAACACACTATAAAGCACCTCCGTGGCTATCTGACCGGTTACTTCACTTTACTCTACAAAACTGGTTTATACCTTTGTCACATGTAGCTACTAATGACTACAGGGGTTGACTTGCTACCTCCAATCACTCCTCTTCTTCCTGCTCCTTTACTTTCCCAGATCCTTCCTACTCTAGTAGTGTTGTGGAAATCAATAGCACAACTCGGTAGCAACCTGCTATGCAGTCACGTGGCATGACGAACTGTGATTGGTTGAAGCAATGCCATTGCGATTGGACGAGGAATGGTAGAAAGTGCAGAACAATGTTCTAATCTATAATCGCGCGCATGCACACTAGTGCTTTCTGGGTTCACCCATTAGTACACCATTTCTGCGAGAAGAATACTAGTACATGGCACTCTTCTTCTGCGAGTGTTATAAAAAACAACACGTCAGTACAGGGTTGACATGTCGATATGACGCATGCAGTTATGCTGTTACAATACTACATTTTCTTGCCCTGACGGATCAAAATAGCGGAGGTGTAGTTTTATGCACAGTAATGAGATTTCTAGTAAAAGGAAATTTATAGAATAGTTAGGTCTACGAAAGGAGCACACACGCAAGCTGGAAAAGACTGCTGCACTGTTGTTATATAGTTCAGTTGCCATGTAGCAGCAGCTCCCCTGTGAATCAGCATAATACTCCTGATAATACTTTAATACTACGAAAGAAGGCCAAGATTTGCCACACAAATTTGCCGCGCGTGCATCGACAGTACCCTTAGGATTTGGTACGGCTACGATGAACGAGAACAAAAATTCAATCATTCAAATGCAATCAGCAAAAGTTGAATAATATTTCTACCGCATGTCGGTTATAAGAAGAACCGTGGGGGTTAACGCGCATTCCACAGCAGTGCCACCTAACTGCCACATGCAAGAAGTGCCGGCAGGTTTTTTGTCTGACAAGGCAATTTTCAAAATTATTATGACAATAAACATTTTTAACAAACTTTTTTTTTACCAAACCTCACTATTTATCAGTGAGATGACAGAAGCAGAATGTGTTTCAGAATATGCTGAATAATTAGGAACTTGTTAATTAGTGTCTGATGCCACCCCTAATACATTATAAACATCATCACTGGCAACATTGGTTTAACCGAACATACATGCCGGTATATATGTATCAATGACATGCCCTTTGTACATATGGGCTATGAGTAAATCAATATATGGTGTTGCAGAGAATGCAATAACGAGTGTCATACAGGTCAAGTGACCAAAGTTGTTGCAATAGTTTATCAGTCAGTAACTAAGTCAATAAAAATCGACAATAAAAAGTTGAGTTGTGTAAACCACAAACAACACAGTTGCAGGACAGGATTATTAATTAGAAACTAATCCCTCCTGCATACTTTACTGGTTCAAACTTGTTTGGTTCACAATGTTGTGAGCAGGTATTATTAAAGGTATAATAAGCCCCATTGCTTATGCAATGTTGACGAATGCTAGAGTAACTAGCACCTTGTGTAGTTAACAAGTACATAACCTTAAATCCAAACGCGTATTAGTTTGTCCAATGTCACTGCTGTTACTAAGATCGAAATGCCTAATTGAAATCCGCGGTCCAAAAATCAGTTGTTTACAGTTTCAAACCGCTGCGGGCGAAGCGGGTGTGATACAGATTTATAGTGCACCAGACATTTTCGCACGCATGCTCGGCCGTACGCAATGCTATCATCAGTGATTTCGTAAACATGGACGCTCGTGAGGAACTTTTTGTCAGGGCTGTTCACGTGCGTCCGTGATTAGTACGTGTGTTTTACTCCATTTCCATGTTTAGTCCGTGGCCGTGGTTACACCGATGACACCTCCATTTCATCTGGCGTCCAAAACATACGGGCCGCACAAATGTTTACGTCATCGCTTGACTCCTGGATGACATTTACGGCACGTAAATGATACGTTGATACATATCAACAACCGATTTCAAGTCTTGTTTGTAATGTAACCAGCAGTGATATTGGACAAACTAATATCCATTTAGCTATTAAGTTATGTACTTATTAACTACACAAGGTGCCAGTTTCTCTAGCATTCGTCAACATTGCATAATCAATGGGCTTATTATGCCATTGTGAGCAGGGAAGTTTGACAAGGTCATAATTTATGGCTTTTATGACTGGCCCGTCTTTCTTGTCTAAATTCTTACAGAGGAGTGTTACAATCCATAGCTCAAATATCAACATGGTAGGCCTAATTGGTGTCATGCAGATATGGTAAGGTGCGATTGGTTTAAACAGCGCAATTCTGATTGAGTGACAGAAGTGGGGCTAGAACTGAGCAAATGGGGCTCACCTTTGTATAACTCCTATAGGGTAATGAGAGATGGTCTGAAAAGTACTCCGCCAGCACTCAGATACCACACCACATACTTCAGTAGTTTTATCAACAATTAAAGTGATTACGTCACCGTAAATAGTAAAAAATGAAAAATATATTTCCACTTTTTTTTTACAAAAAATAAATAAGTAATTCTGTTCACTTTTTATGGTTAAATTGCTGCATTATACTTCTTATTTTACTATATTGTTCGATGTGAACATACACTCGTGACGCATACATAGCCCTTAGCAAGCAATTAATGTCAGGAACACTAATATGAAATCGACCAGGTTTTTTGGATTTTTAACCAGTTGAGAAACAATCTTATCAGGTAAGAATTTGACTATACGTTTAGTCCCTCCCGTTTAGTTCTTACTTTTAATGTAAAAAAATGGCAACAAAATTTTTACAAATTTTACCATAAGAAATTCGTGACGTAGTTAATTCAAGTGCCATTCTTCTCACAGGCGTAAATTAGGTAAATTTGCAAGTTTAATGAAAAGGGGATCTATAGTGCTCGATGTGGGGGGGGGAGGCTGTACGGTAACACCTACCATTGGCTTCCACAGGATAGCGCCAATGATGACGTTACTAGCGATTTGCATAAGCATGCCATTGCATTTTAATAGCAGACGTCCTACGGGCGTTCATTTACAGGAATTTTACAGGGAAAAATTCAGACCTGCATTGAGTTTGAGGCACAGTAGGGAAAGAAATCACGACAGATGTCTTTGACCAATGGCAAAGAGAAATGGTTTATTCCCATTTCGCCAGTTTCCCGTTTCGCCAGTTTCCCATTTCGCCAGTTTCCCGTTTCGCCAGTTTCCCATTCTGCCATTTCGTCCTATCTCCCGGACCACCCCCTTGTTCGAGGTGGGTTAAAAGTAGGCCTCTGTAATGAATAAATTATAACGAATCTAGAGATATGGAGTCAACTATTTATTTGAAGAACAAGAAGGCGAAATCGTACATATCAAAACATATGGATCATGTACAAGCACCCTAACCCTAACCCTAACCCTAACGACCTAGAAATGACTCAAGGATCAATTTCGTGCAGGGGGTGGAAGCAACATAAAATATTGGCGAAATGGGAAACTGGCGAAGTGGGAAAATGGCGAAATGGGAAACTGGCGAAATGAGAAAATGGCGAAGTGGGAAAATGGCAAAATGGGAAACTGGCGAAATGGTTTATGGCAAATGGCAAAGTGGGATTATGGCGAAATGGAGTGACACCAGAGAAATAGCAGCAGTGGCAGCCATATGCCGACCAATCAATGCTTGAGCTATGTTTATCCAATGCCTGCAGACGTGACCTGTGCACTCGGGGGGGGGGAGGGGCAGAGGAGGTCAGAAGTCAAGGTATTGCAGCCTCTCTGGCGTAACACCACCGGATCTGCACCTGAGTGTAGGATAGGTTTCTGCTTATTTTAAAAGCATACATACTTTCACTACGCAGTGTTTTAAAAGTAGCGAGAGGAAAACTCGAGTGCCTATGTGTTGGTCTGCAGGGCCAAGGCAAGCCCTGTAAGTAGTGAGAGGGTAGAGCTCTAGAAGGCTGTGCCCCCATCACGGAAGGCCTAGGGTGGGGTTAGGGAGATGCCCCCTTGAAATTGTTAAAAAATGACTTCTCGCCGTGAAGCAGCTTTGATGCACAAATGCTTCCAATGCACTTTAATTAGGCCATCTTCGAAAACTAATCAGGAAATTAGCGTGAGGGTTTGGACAATTGCAGGCCTATATATCACGGGGTGTCAAACTAGACGGTAGTGACAAAATATATGGGAATTTTTTCCCATTAGTTGGCTTCCAATGAAAACGCTGCTACGACTCTCTTAACACATACCACAGGGAACTACTGTTTGAGGAAGCGTTTCCATGTGTAAAACTGACATTGCTATGCATTTTCTGTCAGGTGTTTGCACCATTTCAAAGCGATGACACCATCAAATGACTCCTTGCGAGAAAACCTAACCACAGCTCTGAGACCTTAGAAACAGTAGGTACAGCCACAGGAGAAAGAGACCTGCACCATACGAAATAAGTACACATCTGGAAGTCTTTCCTCGACAAATCTAATCCAACTACAGATGCACAGAGTGCAAAAATGGCAGGAGTGTGCGGCATGGATACATAGATACATACGGGCAAGCATGCGTGTACGCACAACCATGGGAAGGCCATGTCAATGCCGTTTATTAGGAGACATAATTGGATTCAGGTACGTCATGCCAACCATCAACAACTAGGCAGCCCACATTGAAACAAAATACTTCAATAAGTGGTGCCCAAACAGTTTCTGTTTTGATTTGTGTTAGCTATATAGAATATAGAATATAGGAAAAATATATTATATATGTTCATGTGTATTATGTTCGGAAAAATTATAAATAAAACTGCGAAATGCTATTTGTATTTTTTTAATTTCTGCCAACAAAAATGTTTGCGATATCCCCCTTCATGCTAGATCAACTAAACGATAAACAATGGCAGGCAAACCAGTTCATTTCAGGAAAGAAAACGAAGGAGAAAAATGCAGAAAGAAGTTTATATTAGAAACTCCCGCTTAAGGAGGTGTACAACAGTAAGCTGCCACAATTGTTCACCGTTGCACTATTTCGTCTCTAGAAAAGGCTTAGAAGTAAAATTGGTCATGTTGTGTAATTGTGCCATTCCAGCTAGTGGCGTAGCCATGGTCGCCGGTCGGCCATTTTTGTGTATGAAACGGGATCCGAATACTCTGTAGAAATTTGCATCATAGAGCTGGCAAAAGTTTTGAGCGAAGCATAAAGCATGAATCTGTAGTTATTTAACATGAATAAAGTTTATGTTGTGTAAGCGAAGTAACAGTGTGAGTATTTTTAATTAATATCTGTTCGATGCTTATTCAGGCCTGCTGTCTATGGACGCGATCTACTGTTGTTCACCACCTTAAGTTTACAAGGCATTTCCATGGCTGCCACAATAATTTTGCCAATGCCTCGTTTACCGCAGATGTTCGCTATATCGGTTAGCTGCGTCTGGGCACCACGCAAGAGTTTCGAATTAATGACAGTTGTTTGTGTCGAGCGTTTGGTTACATCAAATGCTCCAGCAAATTATGGAGTATAAAGAAGGTATATAAGCATGAAAAGTAAACAGAAACACTAATTGTATTTTCATACATATATTATTATTTTGTACAAATAACACACAAATATACTACTTGCTGGTGCTAGAAATTCGTGACGTACACAGTTTAAGCATGTTGATAAAATAGCCGACGTTCAAATATGGATATCAAGGTTCAAGGTACAAAGAGCGGATTCCAGACATATTCCAGTATACTGGTCATTTGCCCGAATGGATAACTTTTATTATTTGGTGTCTATCAATTAATTTTTTCACAATAGCAAGACATTTGACATATACGTCGGATTCAAATGCAAGTAACAGTACCACTCGATATCCCAATTGTGATTACACCCACAGGATGCGAAATTAACGGGAGTCCGGAGTCAAACACTCCCTGATTTTCTGTTGGACTCTCTGGATTTCGAATCAATATTTCAGGAGTCCGTGTGAGCTCCCTGAAAATTCTGGCTATACGAACTATTCGTTCAAGACATCGGCTCGTGGAATTGCGTAATTTGTCAGAAAATGTGTCCAAAGGACAACTTTGGCAGACCGAATGAATCTTCAATAATAAGCACCGCGTTATTGTTAATATCTTTAAGTTTTGAAACTTCAGACTGCGGGACTCCCTCATTTTGCCGTGTACTGCCCTCTTTTGAGCAGAGAGTACGTTAGGACTCCCCTTGTTCGAAAAAGTTAATTTTTAACCCCTGCAGAACCCAATCGCGAGCGCTAGTTAACAGGTATTTAATATCTTTTATTATAGAGTCATGTTACAATTCATATAATAAAATGAGTTAAATGTTATGGTTACGGTTACGGTAAGGGAAGGTGCCGTTCTACAGATAGTAACATCCATATGTACCAGGCCCCTCCCCTTGACGTGCGCAAACCGGCGCACGCCCCGGCCCATTTGGAAAACGTCCCCCCCCCCCCGTTCTCAATCGTTGCGCACCGTTTAAATTAACTCCGCCCCGATTAAGATTCCACCCAGATAAAGTTTTAGCAGCGCCGGGAAATCGATGCGTCAAGAATTTCGCCATTCGACCAGGCCACCCCCACGCGTGTATTTTACGCGGTACCACTAAATGCGCGAAACGTCAATACACTACGCATCGCTGCTCTGCAGCAAGCACACAATGTACAACCAGTCACCCATGTACACAAAACCCTAACCCTAACTGTAAACCGACTCGCTATCTTATATACAAGTGTTTATAGTACCAATACCGTCTATGGTGCTGTGAGCGATTTTACGCAATTAGTGGACGCATAGAAAGAAACACCCCCCGACCCCCTTAATTCTCCCTCCCCGCCTGCCGCCTCCCCCTCCACCTGTTTCAATTTCATCCTGGGGAGAACCCTGTGTACATACAGTTTCCTGTGAGCTAGCGGTAAACATCAATTGGCATAGAAATACATACAACTGCCACATTGGAAAAATGTCAATTTTTAATATCAATAGAAATATCAATATTAAGGCCACACCACCCCACAGTGGGCACCGTCACGCGCGGAAGCACATGTTCAAAATTCAAGAGTCCCTGGGCACAAAAATAAGCACCATTTGAGCACACATTTAGTCAAGCAGCAATAGCTAAAAAACCATATGGAATTTTATTTCTGATTCATTTTCCCTGCGCTTTGCATACCAGCAATTAATGCAGAATGATTCAAGCACTTCCCTTCTTTTTCAGATATCAAAGCTAGTTTTGTTACCACGTAAAATTTTGATTTCCTTCAAATCCTGTCAATGAATAAGAAGAAAAAGAAAACAAATAAAGAATACAGCCAAATTCGATCAAATTGTTTTCTGTTTAGCGCAAAATTTCGAAGGGCACTTGGAAATCTAGACCGTATTTCCCAATACGGCAAATACGGTCTGAATCCGACCCTGAACAATCATCATAATAGTACTTTCATTTACTCAAATATATCCTTGAATAGCAGAAATATTGCAAAATAATGGAAATTGACGGCCATTTTGGATTTATGCTAATTATGGCGGCCATATTGCATTTTTGCATGTCAGGGAGTGACCCATTCGCATTCTAATATAGCTAAATGCATTGCCCATGCCAATAATAATTAAAATAGAAATTTAAATTATTGAAATATGTCCTTGGATAGCAGAGATATTGCAATATCATGGAAATTGGCGGCCATTTTAGATTTATGCAAATTATGCAAATTTGCGTAGGATTTCTTAGGACTTTTAGTATGTTGTTCTGGAGACTTCACTAAAACGCACTGCAGTGAAACAATTTCTGTTGCTTTTTTTTTTTCATGCTAAAATGCTAAATTTCCTGGACTAATATGCAATATTTCAGTTGGGTATTAAAAAAATAATGAATATGAACCACAAATTTGAATTAAAAAACTTGTTTATACAACACATCAGCATGAACATTTTGTTATTTTGTAAACATTACAACCTGTAATATTTATTGCAATGTAACAGTAACAAATATCTCAGCATCAACTGAAACTTGTGAAATGTCATTTACCTTTTAGCAGTTTTGGGATCTGTATGAAATTCCAACAAAAATACGATGCCTTTAAAATTGTATGCGTTTTCCACAAGCAGATGTTCCAATTAATGTATAAGCTGTTTTTCTAACTAATAACATTCTAATGTAAATGACCGTTCAAAGGTTAACGTTTGCACAGTCTTTGTTTTTGTAATACCCTTCCATCTTGGCGTGCTTGTTATTAAAATTTCAAACTAAATCAATGTGGGCACTAAATAAATTATTAGTTTTTTACTAGAGACTATTTGTAGTTAACAACATTAGATCACAAGCATACAAACTGTATTCTAGAGGGAGCATGTTATCAGGCGTTGTGTGAATTTAGAAATACAAAAACGACCGATTCATGCCTTCCCCATCAAATCTAAGAAGTTAACACTTCATTTTCTAAAGGTTTATAAAATGTCGGGGAGGGGGGGGGGTGAATGGAAAGTTTTACAGTATGTACAAGTGCAACAGTGTTAACAAAACTGTAAGAAAACCCTAATAAGCAAAACAACTTTTTCACACAAACCCTCCCAATAATTATAAACACGTGATTTTATAGTACCTATTGCTAATATCGCCTCCGCCCTCCGTATTCGATATTATCCTACAAGGCTACAATCAGCAAAACGGCTTTACGGCTAGAGTGCCCAGCTCTAGAAATAGCACCGTGAAAAGTGCCCCAGTTAGCCGGTAGAATAAGGATACGGTCCCTCGCACATGCGCGGTTCTGATGTAGCCGGTTTAGCTGGTTGGTGCTCCGCAAGCAGTGTGCCAGCGCCGCTCAGTAACAAAGTCCCACAATCAATATCTTGCGCATGACTCATACCAGACCATGTGACCGACCAGCTGCGCGCCGGCTGATTGGCTAACCAATAAGTACACGTAGTTCACACCGCGCACAAAAGCTGGGCACGCCGCGCTGGCTCGCGTACTATTCACGATTCGCACCCGTCCTTATCACGCTGTACTAATCTCTAGACCCGCACACGGCGGTCACATTATTATATACGACGTCCCTTCACACACGGTCCAACCACGATGCGGCACAATGACACAAGAAACGCGCGATCACGTCTAGTCTATAGACCTATAGATGGGAACACATAGCACACAGCAATCCACAATTTCAAGGTGCCCGTCACACGGCGTGGTTCTCTTGTGTATTACAATATTACTACGTAGTTGCATGGGCTTCGTATGGTTTTGGCGTATTATTATTACGCGCGGAATGACTGTCATCCCCCAACGCACGCACGCAGGAACGAACGCATGCAAACACGCACACACACACACACACACACACACACACACGCACACACACACGCACGCACGCACGCACGCACGCACGCACACACGCACGCACGCACGCACGCACACACACATGCACACACGCACACACACACGCGCGCACACACACACTGGCCGCCTCCGTATTTAATGGCATTCGTGCAACCGGGCCGGGCAGCACTACGACCTTTCAGCCCTCAACCCCCGGCCTTCCGCTTTAGCTATCGACACGCAAACCGTGGCTTGACCCGTGTACTTCACACATGTCACGGCTGGTGGTCACTGGCAGTACGGTACACACATCCGGAGTCCGTAACGCCTGCCAAGTTTCAAAAACAACAACCAGCGGCATGAATTTGCGTGCCATTCGTTTCTTGCTGGTTTTTGTCGTTAGACTGATATATCCGTTATAAGTCCCCGTTATTATCTTGCACCGGGTCGATGCAACGATTTTATGCCATTAGTCAAGGTCACTGTCCCTTTTCTTGGTGGAACAAGTTCATTTCATTTGTTAAAAACCTTTTCGGTCTTACTCTTGCAGAAAGTAAACTACAGCAACCGTATACAAAGGATAGTACGCTACACTGTGACGTACAGTATTGATTTCCTCAAGAGAAGTGGCCATCTGTTTGCGTTTTGCTCTAGAGACGGAATTGTCCATCGCCTCGGGAGCGAGTTTTAGCAGCACTACAATTTTTGTTCGTAACACCAAAGAAATTTCAGCTAAATAATTTTATGTAGATTTTTGCCTTTTGCGTATCCCAAAAAAAATCACGACAAACTAATGACATCCCAGCACTGATATAAACGTACGACCAAAAAATTCGTACAAAACAAACAAGTTTTGCTCATATAGTCTATGTCTCTCTGGGTACTGCTGGAACGTACCCTGGGTACGGTCCGGTATACCGGAACAAACCCTGGTAACTATCTGATATGGTTAGGGTTAGGGCAAAGAGCTTATAATGATCAATATAATTTATAAGCTCTTTGGTTAGGGTTAGGGTTAGGGAGTAGGCGTAGGCGACTCCCTAGACTCGCTACGTTAAAGGGGCCGTTGTCGTATCAGGTACTACAAATATGTACCCGAGGTACATAATATGTGATACACAAGGTACCAGAACTTGTACTACAGAAGTTGTAGCCTAACCTAACACTAACCCTACCCGTAACCATAAAGCATACCTCACTATACATGGAAAAGCGTGTCAATGACACTGTAGGCTCACCACAAAAAAAAAGACACAAATAGTGAGTGAGTAGTCAGTTTTTAATATTGCAGCAAGCCATCGATGTACATATATAGGATAACGAAGAGGTATATATTGGGAGAACTCCGCATTATATACTCTTGATAATGTATATGTTGTAATTTTCTTTTATGTGAAAATAATAAATAATATTATCATATAAATAATAAATAATTTTTATAAACCAAAAAATGAATCAGCAATTTGTGACGGTAAAGTACCCTGGCGCTATACCCACCTTTGATGTTCTTGAGCATAAATCATTATATTCATAATAAATAATAACAAAATATAAGTGCAATATATAGCTAAAATCATAATAAATGTTCAGCGGGAGGGATGGTTTGCATTAAAGATATGTCACATAAAATCTTGTAAAACGAAAACAGATGAGTGTGACACCTGGACAGAAACTGTTGTTATTCTGGCGTGTCCTATAATAACTATTCCTAATAACTGTGCCAATGTTGCAATAAATTTTTTTTTAGAAAATATTCAAAACCCCTAGCCCTATTCATTCACATACCAAAAATGAGCAAATCCGTTGAACTCTGTAAAACTGACTAAATAACAATTCCCATTTTTGCCAAAAAATTGCCGTGCTCGAAAAGTACGTCGACCTGCGTGGCTCCAAAATAACGTTTAATTGGAGTCATAGCAGTAACAACTAGTACCCAATTTCAAACATGTGGTCAAACGGTTCCTGGGTTATCCGTTGACCGTAGCGCAAATAGGTCTGACGGACGGACGGACCGACGGACGTTACGACGACCCATGCAATAGCTCAGATTTGAAGATGGCCAAGTGAGTTAAAATTATAAACATAATATCTTAAACAACCTAAAAAACTAACCTCGGTACATATCTGTAGTACCTTGATACGACAACGACCCATCTGCGTTAGTGTTGTAGCGAGCGGGGGGGGGGGGGGGGGGGTTTTTTTTTTTTTTTTTTTGTTTGTCATGTGGATATTCGGCGAGTCCCGGGCGTGGCGAGGTAGATAGTTACCAGGGTAGTCTCCGCAGTTAACCAGGGGAGACATAGACCTCTTCAGCACAAGCTGTTCAAGTGTAAGTTGCATTATATAAACATTCCAGATGCAAATGCAACTGCTGATAGTTGAATACAGTCAAATCTATTTCAGGACACCCCCCACAATCCATAAGAATCAGGTTATGGTTAAGATGATGACGATGGTGATACACGAACGAACGCAGTACCAAAACGTACGCACACCAAGTATAAAGCAATCGAACCACGTCCGGTCTATAACACTGTTTACTTAGGAGAACATAATTGGATTCAGGTACGCCATGCCAGCCATTCAACAACTAGGCAGCCCACTGCACATTGAAACAAAATACTTCCGATACGAGGAAAGGCTCATAGTAGCTTGTACTTATAGAGCTGTACTACTAATAGAGCTAAATCCCTAAAATCGCAGGCTGCTTAAATTAACGCTCAGTAGGGTCTATGCTCCCCCAGGAGTACTTGTCCAGAACGTAACCTGGGTACGCTCCGGTACCCTGGTAACTATTTGATATGGTTATAATATATATAAATATTATATATGATGTGACATGCCGAATTGTCACAGGGTTGTGTGATGTGTTTGTGCTGCCTCTCGACGTGGCGAAATGAGAGAAAAAGATAAGACGGCAGCACTACACGGAACAGATGGCACACTAGGCGACCATGTCTGGATCACATAGAAAAGCCAGTAAGAGCACTTCTTGCCTGATTAGTGATTTTCTACTCGGCTCTCAACATCTACGAAGGTATGAGACGGCATTATCCAGCTGTAAGTAATGTAGCTCACTGCCGAGGAGAATGAAACAAACCCTGAAGGACATAGAGAACCAAGAGACACTATACAGGTTAATCTGCACGATCTGTGGGCGCGGCTTCTGTGATGTGCTGAAGGCATGCATGCAGGACACGATATGACTCCGCATACGCGAACCAGGCCGTGTGCCGACATCTGCTGATAGCAATGGCGACCAAGCAGTCAGATAGCCAGCGAGCATATTAGTCAAAACAAGATAATGAGCCACTTTGTACATATTTGTAATTGCTATGAATAAAATTGCGCGATTATGTGGTGACTGATAACTGAGGAAGCTTCTCGGTACAAGCCTCCATTGCCATTGGGTCCCTAAACACTGAACAGTGTTCATTCATCACACGGCAGTTCCCTGCGGGTGGCACGAATGGAGGATCGGGTGACGGAATTGGTTGGAGGAGGCGTCTAGCCGAAGGCGCAAATTGGTGAAGGCCAACTTCATAGGCTGTAGAGCCAGCGTGGGCCGCGAGTTTGCTGCTTTCGCCACAATGTTGGAAACGGTTTCCGGTGACCGCCGGAGTAAGTCGGCGGATACCGGATCTATGAAGAATGGGTAGGGGACAATGCGAGCTCAAATTTAGGCCACCATAAAACACCCAGGAAGAAGGGCGGCAGCTGGGTCCTCGCAGCCACCTGGGGGAGGAGTGCATCCGCATTGGAGTGGAGTCGTCGGGGGGGTAAAGCGGATGTGAATTCGAAGAGTCCTATTGGCGAACCTTTATTTGAGATACGGACCACCAATCTCTGCCGAGGCTCCAGTCAGCGATTCTTTCGTACCAGCAGAAAAGGTAGCCAAAGACCTGCTTGGCGCCTCACTGGACTTGTCCGATTGAGCCAATCCGATCACCGTTATAAGGATGGATCATGAGCCTCCAGAGACAATCACTCGAAGGGGAGCTGGCAAGGCAGTTCCATGAGGAGGCTTGCACGGAATTAAGGTGCCTCAACCTCGAATCCCCAGCCCTGACCTATCAGTTGCGGGCGGGCGCTTTGGAGGGGCCAGCCGTGACAACGGCCGTCACCGCCGTGTCGCATGGACGCAGGAGGTTCACCTCTGAGGCTGTCGAACCCAGTGTATGGCTGCATCAAGCCAGACAAAGGCGACCAGTTAGCTGAAGTATTAAAGCAGCACGCAGCAAATGTCTATGGATATCTGCGACAACAGGAGTGGGGTCGACCTGTCAACAAGGGGCCCAGGAGCGCCAGTATGGGGGCTGACCCTGCTTTTGGTCCGCCCGGGCCTCGCTGGCGATGGGGACTGGCCGGCTGGGGCCACCCCAGGGATTCCAGGCCAAATTTGTCGGAACTGTCGCCTGTTAGTGAGCTTGCCGCGGGAGGGGTCCGTGGACGGGTGGCCCCCACTCACTTTTAAAAACAGAGAGTGCCCCGAGGCCCTAGTTAAGATGACTGGGGGGGCGAAGATGAAATGTGCTGGACCACGGGGCTCCAGGTTTTCCACCGGTAACGAAATCAATTCTTCCGTGAGCAACTGAGCAACGGCGAAGCATACCCAAGGATGTTACATTTCATCTGCCATTTGCTCGGTGACCAGGGCTTGAAATCCCACTTACCGGAGACTTACGCGACCTTGAGTGCGGCATACCATTCACAGATGGGATTCCTGCTCGTGTGCGACCCAAAAGAGACGCCCCATGGAGGAATCGGAAGCGGTTATTAGCTTTCACGGGTATGGGTAACATGCTACAATGCGGACAAGCTCGTAAAAATGGGCGAGACCTATCTTAAGGATTTGACGTAGAACTCCAAGCCGAATAGAGCAGCCCACTGGGCTCATGCATCTGCTATATGGAGCAATCTAAAATCTAAGGCAGAAAGCAGCCACACGCTGAACCAAGCAACCTCCAGGTAATAGTAGCTGGCAGGGCCACAGCTGATACCAGGGTCATGGAGAACTGTGAGGGCCGATGCATGGGCTTGCCATCTTGTAGAGCAACCAAGAGAAATCCTACCCTTCCATAACGGGCCTCGCTGTGGCGCAAGACTTGCTCCGCTGGCCGTCAGGACGAGTCCGATCAGGACAACTGGAGTGCACAGCCTCTATGCGAACCAACAGACGCTGTGGTTGTGCCGCTCACGCTGTAACGCTCACATAAAGGATCCATCGCCGTTGAGTCTCGCATAGTTCAGAATAGAAGAGGTTGGTGTAAGGCGGACCAATGACGTAGCCCATTAACTCTGATCAAACACGATGACTATACGGCGAGAGGGAGACTCAACAAAAGATCAGCATGAGGTATGAATGCCGCTAAATCAGCGAAAAAATACACGGGAGCAAGCGAGCGATTTCGCTCCGCCAGCTTTCAAAGCCGGCTCTGGTACAATTACGTAGTCAAATTCTTGGGCAACGATACGAGGAGAAAAGATTGCGCGGGCCCGTGGCCGGCGGCCGTGCGAAGCTGGTGTGAAAGGTTATTGGTCCGACACCGGAGGCCCCAACCAAGTCCTTTGCATCGGCCACCAATCCTCTACGCAAACTGCTGGCCTCCTGACCCGCACTTGTTCCCCCCATATATATGCTGAAAATATTACGGTTATCGCACGGCAGTCTGTAGACA
>NW_014577377.1:0-19235 GCF_000485595.1 Priapulus caudatus
ACTGTGTCCGATTTGAGCTTAAGTTGGATGAGTTACGCGTAGTAAATCGTAGGTATTATAAGGCTAGTAAATGACGAATTTCCCTTGTTTATTGATGTCACACTCCTTCCCTATTATCTACTCCTGATTTATATGGTGAAATTGTATCAGTATATCTCATTTCAAAAATAGGAAGCAGACCTTGCATGTAAGGTCTCCGTTGCATATACCAGTCAGTACATAACCTGGCGACGTTACTGTTTTAGCGCATGCGCAATATCTCACTAGAGGAGTTATATTTTGATAAGAAAATACATTTAGTATGATCAGGGGGTATCTCAGCATAGGTTTCTGTAATAAATTCTTATCCGTAGACCTGGGTTTATAATTAGGAAAGCGCCCTAGCCTCTAAGGTGCAAAACTCCTACTTCATTCCCGCCTGCCCTTTCCCTTGTCTTCGTTGTCGCACGCTCAGCCTCCTCCTTTTTTCACCGCCCGTCAGCTATCTTCCCTGCCGCCTTCCGTCAGTCGCCCACCCCGCTCACCCTCAGCAAGCTATAATACGTACTTTTATTTAGGCAGTACTGCACTCCTGAAACGGTGCTCGCGCATGCGCAATATCTTCCCAGAAGAATAATATTTTGCAAAAATTATGAATTTAAAATGAAGAGGGGTTATCCTAACATAGATTTATATGATAAAATCTCATTAGTAGACCTCACTTCAGAAATAGGAAGAAGACCTTGCATGTAAGATCCCCAGTGCATATACCAGTCAGTACATAACCTGGCTACGTTGCTGTTTTAGCGCATGCGCAATATCTCACCAGAGGAGTTTTATTTTGTGATGAAAATGCATTTAGTATGGTCAGGAGCTATCTCAGCATAGGTTTCTGTAATACATTGTTATCCCTTAACCTGTGCTTATAATTAGGAGAGCGTCCTAGTCTGTAAGGTGCAAAACTCCTACTTCAGCCCCGCCCGCTCTTATCCTTGTCTTCGTTGTCGCACGTTCAGCTTCCTCCTTCCACCGCCCGTCAGCTATCTTCCCTGCCGCCTTCCTTCCGTCTCCCACCCCTCTCCCCCTCAGCCCGCTATATTACGTACTTTTATTTAGGCCGTACTGCACGACTGAAACGGCGCTCGCGCATGCGCAATATCTCATGAGAAGAATAATATTTTGCAAAAATCATACATTTAAAATGAGGAGCAGGTATCCTAGCATAGATTTATATGATAACATACCATCCGTAGACCTCACTTAAAAAATAGGACGAAAACCTCGCATGTAAGGTGCCCGTTGCATATATGCCCTACCAGTCAGTACACAATCTGGCTACGTTAGTGTGTTAACGCATGCGCAATATCTCACCAGAGGAGTTATATTTTCTGATGAATATGCATTTAATACATATTAAATTTATATGTATTATACAAAAAATTATTTCAAAAATCTATGCTGAGATACCCCTTTACCATGGTTATGGGGTATATCAGCATAGATTTCTGAAATATAATTTTATATGTAGACCTGTGTTTATAATTAGGAGAGCGCCCTAGCCTGTAGGGGCAAAACTCCTACTTCACCCCTCCAGTCTTTCTTCCTACCTCCCTTGTGCCTAGCTCAGCCTCTTTCTTTTGATAATGTAATCCCTAAGCTGGTAGGAGCACGTGTGTTTTCGAAGCTGGATGCGTCGAGTGGGTTTTATCAAATGCCACTAGATCCTGAGAGTTCAAGATACACCACATTCATCACACCGTTTGGGCGGTACTGTTTCCGCCGTGTCCCATTCGGGATTACATCAGCACCAAAGGTGTTCCAACGTAAGATGACGGAGCTGTTGCAGGGACAGGATGGTGCTATTGCGATGATGGATGACATATTAGTGTATGGGAACACACTCGAAGAACATGACCGGCGACTTAAGAATGTCTTGGATCGGATACGTGAATTGGGACTGAAACTCAATAAGGAGAAATGCAAGTTCCGACAGCCAGAGCTAACGTACTTTGGTCATCATATCTCAGAAGAAGGGATAAGCCCAGACCAAGGAAAAGTAAAAGCAGTCGTGGATATCGCCGCACCACGAGATGTAGCAGGTGTTAGACGGTTTATAGGCATGGTCAATTACTTGGGAAGATATTTGCCAGAGCTGTCGGCGGTTATAAAGCCGATATCTGATCTACTAAAGTCTGACACAACTTTCCAGTGGAGTCACACACAAGAGCAGGCGTTTTTGAAGGTCAAGGACATGTTGTCACAAGCACCTGTCTTGGCATTTTATGATGTAAACAAGCCAACTGTGGTCAGTGCAGATGCCAGCCGTTATGGTTTGGGTAGAGTACTAATGCAACAACAGGGAGATAGACTCTTACATGTGGCATACTATTCTCGCACATTGACAAATGCTGAGGCTAAATATGCTCAGATTGAGAAAGAGTGCCTGGCGTGTGTGTGGGCATGCGAAAAGTTCGCACAGTATCTGTATGGACTGAGTTTAAACTGGTGACAGACCATAAGCCATTGGTTCCACTGATCAATAAACAGGATATAAACAAAACGCCGCTGAGGTGCCAGAGGTTGCTGATGCGTCTCATGCGATTTGCTCGGAGAGCAGAATATGCACCTGGTAAGGAGCTTGTGGTAGCAGACACACTGTGAAGAGCACCACTAATAAGCATAGAGGTGCCAGATACAGTCCAAGAGGTTTCTACTTGCCAGTTTTGCCAGGCAAACCGTTCTACACAACAGAAGGAACCATTAATCACTACTCCATCGCCAGCTAGACCCTGGCAAAAGGTTGGGATGGACTTGTGTGAGTTGGAAGGAAAGAGATATTTGGTCGTGATCGACTATTACTCTAGGTATTTGAAAGTGATGTACTTACCAGAAATCACGTCGAAACAAGTCATTGGTAAGCTCAACATCTTATTCGCAAGATGGGGCATCCCAGAGGAAGTCGTCTCTGATAACGGGGCTCAGTTCACATCGGCGGAGTTCAGGCTGTTCTAGAGTGAAAACGATTTCATTCACACAACATCTAGCCCACACTTCCCACAGGCTAATGGTGAGGCTGAGCGGGGAGTGCAAATAGCGAAACAAATCCTCCGCCAAGAGGATGTGCTTGCTGCGTTAATGAGCTATAGAGCTACACCAATTGCAGCCACGGGTGTAAGTCCTGCACAGCTGATGATGGGACGGCAGATACGTACCAAATTGCCAACCCCTTAAAAATTTAAATCCTAAATGGCCAGATCTTAAGAGTGTCAAGATGACAGATGACCGAGCTAAGACGAGCTACCGTCGGTTGTACAACAGACGTCATTCGGTGAAATCTCTTCCAGAGCTTGGACCTGGAGACATGGTACGGGTAAAGTTGTACAGGGAGAAGGGATTGAAAACACCGGGAGTGCATGGTTGTGAGTCAAGCGACTACCCCACGATCATACATAGTGACAACCGTTGGTTCGGCAACAATGCGCCGAAATCGAAGACATGTGAAGGTCAGCCTAGGTGATAATGTGGCAGTTCCTGTGGAATCCCATGATACACCAATAATAGAGACAGTGCCATCTTCTGGTGAACGAACTGAGAATCCAGAAGATAATGCACACGAGATAGCTGTGGAATCACATTCACCCGGTCCACGGACAAGCGGTCGGGTAGTGCGCAAGCCGTTGCGTTTTCGGTATGATATTGATAAATGATTATTGGTAGCGAGTAGTGTGGTTAAAGTAACCAGTGCTTTGTGGAAATTTTAATGAGTTAATGCATAGTGATTTAGTATTGCGTGACCAGGGAGAAAGAAACGGTTGTATTATTATGTATTATTCGATTCTCAGATATGTTTAAGAAAATGTTCTACATTCAGTTGAGTAACAGACAATCTCAAAAGGAGGGAGATGTCACGATACTATTCGGTACTATATGAGTAATATAGTGTTAGAGCCAACCGGGAAGGTTCTTAGAATCAAAACTGAAACCGACTTATTATTCATGATCTGTGTCTGGGTAAGCTGGTTGTGTTATGGTGCGGCTTGTTAAATAAATGTGTTCTGTTCATTAAAAGATATATAGTTCGTGGTATCCTGAACGCGACAATACTGATATAACATAATATGGTATCTTACTCTCATAGCTCTTTCTCACCTATATTCTACCTGTAAATATAATGCCTATAAGTATAAGATAGTGGGAGGAGGAATTTTTTTTCTTCATTTTTCTAGTCTTCTCATTCACCCGACAACGAGATGAGTCGGTCCTCTCTTATCTCCACCCCTCTCTCAACCGATATATCTCCTCCTTCAATACCACTATCTTCTTCTTTGCTTCTTCCAATTCTACTCTTACTCCCCTCAACTTCTCCTCTGCCTTCCCCTTTTTTTTCAACTCGCTCCCACTTCCGACTGTTTTAACCTTCCCCTTCTCAACCATTTTCCAGGTTTCCTCCGAGCACAGACAGTGCAGTACTGGCACCATCTTTTGATATCTTTCGTGTAGTATGGCCGTTAAAACCGTTGCTGATTGCCGGATCTACTCCGTTTCTCTCCTTGATGTCCTGCTGTACGATGGTAATGTAATTGCTGAAATATTTCTCTTTGCAATTCCTTAGGTATCACCAGCTGAAATATGGGATGAATCGGCGTGACTGGCGTCTCCCATCGTTTATACGATTTACCTTCCTGAACTTATAATTGATTCTACTGCCCCCAGTACGCTTTTGCCTCCGATCCTATTCCTGCAATGTCTGCAAACTCGGGTCTGTCCAACGCCGCTTCTTTTCGTTCCTTGAAGAAGACAATCACAGGGTCCTTATCCTGTAATCTCCTAATATTTTCCGGGTTCCATACATCATGGTCCTCCCCCTGATTTTCGGGATTCTCTCTGCGATCCTCTCGCTCCTGATCCCCCTCGGTCACTACCAATACTTGGCCACGCTGATCTTTATCTTCACATGAAAAATCGTCTCTCCTCCCACTACGACTGGGTGGTTCATCTCTCCATGTAGAATCTTTTGTTCCCCCACTGGAGCTGGGTAGTTCAACTCTAATACTTTCCTCGTCTTCTTCGCCTTCTTCCTCATAAACGTGCGTTTCCTCTTTTCATGAGTGCATCGCTCTCGCTGGTCGGGCATCCTCTCCTATCATTCCATGCCTGCTATCTGGGCAGTTTTTTGTAGGGCATTTCCCTACTGTCTTACGTGACAACGCATCCTGGTGATGCTGTCCCTTCCGGTGCTCAATTTTAAAGTCGTACATATCTAATAATGCTATCCATCGTGCTACCATCCCCTCCGGGTTCTTGAAATTGACCAACCAAGTCAACGATGCATGTTCGGTTCTTATCTTAAATGATCTTCCCCATAGATAATGGTGGTACTGTTTGACAAATACCACTACTGCTAACAATTCTTTCTTGGTTGTACAATATCTCCTCTGCGAGTGGTTCAGCGTCCGACTGGCGTATGCTACTACCTTCTCTTCCATTCAGAATTTGCGACAACACAGCTCCTAAGCCTGTATTGCTTGCATTCGTATCCAGTATAAACTTGTCCTCTGACGTCGGGTAAGCTAATATCGGCGCAGAGATCAGCGATCGCTTGAGTTGGCTGAACGCTCTTTCTTCTTCTTCTCCCCATCTAAACCTAACTCTTTTTTTCGTCAGCTCCGAGAGAGGCGCTGCTATAGTAGAGAATCCAGGTATGAATCGCCTGTAATATGAAGCAAGTCCTAGAAAGCTTCGAGTCTCCCCCACTGATCATGGTGTCTGCCAAGTTGCTACTGCTTCTATCTTGGCTGGATCACACTCTAGCCCTTCTCCAGTCACGATATGCCCTAGGTGTAAACAGGAATGATGATATAAATCCAAACTTGTTGTGTTGTAACCAGCATAAACTTTAATAACGCATACACAGTGTCGTCACATCGCACAAAGAGACAAAGAACGCGCACACGCACATACGCGCGTGTGCCTCATTCCGCAACCAGAACCAGAATCCTTTTCCTACCTCTCTGTCCTATCTATTACCCCCCAAAACTCCTACAAACATACTGCCCGCACATGTAACCGTTCTCACAGACCGCGTCCTACCCCCCATTTCACAATGACCCTCTAATCTGTCTAACCTAACCACGTCTACCATTCTCCCTAATACATCAATGTAGCCGCGAATCTTGTTGCGCGACGCTCTGTCTAGCTAGACTATGGCTAAAACAACTACCAGTCTATAGCCTCGCTGACTACTTTATGTAACACGTGCAAATGACATGTTACATAGGTAATTAACTGTCGTTTGAAATACATGGCATTTCGCTGGCTTTAATTTCAGGTTTGCTGCTCTCAGCCGGTCGAAAAATGTGTCTCGTCGAACGTCTTTCCAAAGATGATGATGTCATCCAGGTAAACCAAGCAGTTCCGGTCTAGCAAGCCTCGCAAGACCACTCCCATTAGTTGCTGAAAGGTCACCGGTGCGTCGGACAGTCCGAACGCCATCATGCAAAAACGCCACAAAGCGTCCTTTGTGGAGAATCCTGTGACATCCTTTAACTCCTCGTCCATTTCTACCTCCCAGTAGCCTGCTGCTAAGTCCAATGTTGCAAACCAGTATGCTCCTCCCAATGCGTCAAGCAAATCGTCCATTCTAGGTAATGGGAACGCATCTTTTCGATGACTCCCTTCGCTACCATGTCTGCTATTTCCTTATTCATGTTCGCCTGCCGGTGGAACGAACTCGACGCGGTGGCTACTTTATTGGTCGAGCATTACCTGTATTTATCTTATGCTTAACGACATTCGTCCTCCCGAGACTATCTCCCGGTCCCGCAAATATATCTTGATAGTGTTGTATTGTAGGGCTGCGGCTAATGATTACCGCGCACCCTAATGATTACAGACAATTGCGCGCAGCACGTTAATATGTCACTAATAGTAGAAGCTACGGGGAGAAACTAGTTTGGATTGTGGGGCGTCCGGGCCCTTTTAAGAAGTGTATAAATAGACGCTCGGGGAAACGGAAGAGAGTACAGAAGTTACCTACGAGGAGACGTACGTGAGTCATTCAAGATGTAGCAACGGAAACAGAAATGACGAGACCTAGCTAGGTTGCCGTACGTATGTATATATTTTGTATGTGTTCGAGTTTACTAATAAAGTCCTAATTCAACAACGAAGCTGCGACTACGTCTACTATATACTGGTTATCACACAACTACGCTGCTACTCTAAGCTGTCGACGCTACAGAAATACACAATCATCAGATCATCAACCTTTCACAGTACAACAATAGCTATGAAGTGTCTCAGCCACTTTACTTTGCTGCTCCGGTCTCAGTCTTGCATCTACCCTATCCAGTAGGTTCTGTAGGTGGTCAGCGAACTTGGTGGGTGCGATGCCGGCCAGAACGCTCACCAACTGCTGTCCTTGCTGTGTCTCACTCTCCTCCACTGGTTTGATCATCCAACAACAGGGTAGGCTTTTCTCCTGTGTGGGAGATAACCAAGGGTACTTTCATCACATCCCTTGGGAGTACCGTCTGCTCCACCCGAATCCCCTGTGTCTCCAGCTTATGAAATTCTGGGATAGACACTAGCCTTACATGCTTTCCTTTGGATACCTTATCGTCAGCACAAGTCCATCCAGAGATTTTGTATATTTTCCCTGGCCTCAGCGTCGTCGTTTCATCCACGTATACTGGTCTACCATTCTCTCCACCTGTCCAAAATCCTTGAATCTCTCTCCCATCGAGTGATAGCATTCCTGTAGTAATGTTCAGAATAGTGTAGCGTTTTATGATCTTCCGGCGACACCCGATTGCGCCACCGGTCGAAACGTAGTGGTTAGCAGTAACATTAAGTAGGCACACGCACCTGTTGTCCCCGGAGGCGTTGAAACGGCCGTATCGTCGCCATCCGGACTCTGCTAGCCACCAGAGCGCCTCAGTGCTACTGTGCTCCCTTCGCAATAACCCGTCCCACCGTGTTCCGGTTCCGGTGCGTCGTGTAATTAGTCAACAATGCAAGACGAGTGACGACACACAAACACAACAACGGGGCAACCCCACCCTGCCTGCTGGCCTATGTTACGTTGAATAACAAGTGTATACCCGGGGTATGCACAGAGGTTAAACAAATATAATGAACGGAGCTGAGCAAAGGGCCACAGTAACCGGCAGCCTCTCCTCCCGTGCAGCCGTGCACGAATAGTGCCCGAACTCCACCCCCTATTCGTGCAGAGTTAATGCTTCTAGTACTGTATTATTTACTCGCCCCACAACGACAGGACAATACGGGGTCCTACTCACCAAATGGCCGCTCTACACAGAACGCGGTGGCGCTCATTTTCTCTCTCTATACCAACCTATCTCTTTATATCAACCTATCTCACTGACGCCGCCCGCCAACTGCGAAGAGCCCCACGACGATGTTTCCCGCCTATACTCTGCGGGCCAACTGTTTCGCCGTACTCTGCCGCTAGAGGGAAAACTACTGCTCCAAACATGGCGGCCCCCCTTTGTTGATATCTCAACGCTCGGTAAGCAAACCCAAGACAAAACAGGACAAAAGGACAGAACAATTACACAATCACAAACACTAAACATTTATCCACGTACCGGTTCCCAAGGAGCCATTCCCCCCCCGTGCTGGAAACCTGAGGGTCCGGTGCCACCGCTACACTCCTCCCCTTTCAAGATCGACCGTCAGGACGATCCCAAAAGCATTCCTGGTGGTGCACCGGCGCCCTATTAGAGCGCAGCTGCCCCTACTGCTGCGCCGGCTCGTCCCCGAGGTGCCACAATCTCAGGACGGTCTTCGTCCTCCGCTTGAGCTCTGCCAGGGCCGCGTTCTCGACCTGACGCCCAATGCGTCGTTGGGCCTGGCCCCAGGCAATGGCCTGGTGCAGCTGCACCATCCCCATCTGGTGCACGAGCTCCGGTGCCAGTGCGCCACTTGCACTGCTGAATGCCGGACTGTCTCAGACCCCGAGAGCTCCCTCCAGCAGGTTCACCCACAAGGCGCAGAACTCCAGGAACGCGGCCGGATCACTACTGGGCAAGCTGCCCGTAACCGCTGGCTCTACAGCCATGGAGGCCGCCCGCGATTCAGCTGGCATCGTTGATTCGGACGCCGACGCGGACGTCTCAGCGGGCGCTCGACCCAACGCAGCTGATGGGGCTGGTCTCGTCGCAGCCAACGCTCGTCTCGCCGTCGCTGCCGTCCGTCTCGCCGCACGTTTCACTCCCGTCGACGCGGCACGCTTCGTCGTTGCCGCTGCCGATGCCACACGCTTCGCTGGAGCTGACGTCGTGCGCTCGGCACTTTGTTTTATTTATGTGCTGTCTATATTTTATCCTGTCTTTAGTCTATATTTGGTTATTCTATCTATACTGCGAGTTCAAACTATCCATCCTGATCTCGTCTACTGCTCATTTGAGTTACACCCCCCGAAATCTCTACAATACTACAGGAAAATCTGGCACGTCTAAATATATTATGATTATTAAAGTAACTAGTGGGCATATGCTTTCTAAATACAAAAAATAGTCTTAAGGATACTATCCACCTTTTGCACGGGTATTGCTCTAGTAAATATTAAACGTTTATTGGCGAATGAATCGAATCAATCGCTTGTTTTATTTATAGAGGAGATATATCTCTATGCTCAAGCCAAAAAATTTCATGAAAATTTCCAGCACCTAATTATGTTAGCACACAAAATTTTGAATTTTTATGTAAAAATGGTATTTTTGGATATTTCTCAACTACCAGAAAGAGTGAGGATACACAATTTTTGCCACATGTTAAGCACAATATGGACCAAAATAGTGCGTCTGGATTTTTCTTTAATTTTTATATTTACCGAGAAAACTGGAAAAAACTGCGTGTTAGAATTGAAAATTTTAGCAAATAAAGAGGCATAACTAATAAAATACGGCACTTCATAACAATCACTGACGCATTTCTTTACAGCAATATATTACCATTAAAACGAGTGTAAAATTAAATTAATCTGAGTTGTAATCACAGAGAAATATCGGCTACTATGTCAGAAATCGAAACTGAGAAATCATCGTTTTTTTATTTTTCACAATGAGTGACCGCCTGTGTGCATAATGGGTGAACGTATGTGAAATATCTACTGTTAGTACTTACTGCGACATATCCATGACTAACTGACACCCCTAAATTGGTAAAATGTTCCATGTACCTTGAGAAATTCTAAGAAATTACGAGGTTACCATCGCAGAACGCGCGAACTCTGCTCGCCTCCTGCACGTCAGCAAAGCTAATATGTCAACAAACGCGCGCTCTTGTACCGCACTACAGTAAGGTGTGTTGCGAGGTGTTAGAACTTTTGGGCGTGGGATACTTGTTGGATCACTAGCAATGTACATGAATGTACATGAATACATGTAATGACAGCTGTAGCAGGGTTGACGCTGAATGTTACTGGCTTAAGTGAATATCGTGGTTGTTATCAATGTCTCTGACGTCATCATGGACGTCAACCGCTGCTTACTACGCACCGGAAGTTAGATGCGATATTATATGACTACTAGGCACTTAGGATATGATTACTAGGCACTTAAAAAAAAATAAAAACCCTACCTAACCTAAACCCTAAACCTAAGCCTAAACGCCTACCCTAACCCTAAAAAAAAAGAAAAAAAAAGTAGTCATATAATATCGCATCTAACTGCCGAGTGCGCTTACTACACATGTACGCGAGCAATTAAATCGCTCTGACAGTTCACATGTACCGTTATATAAAGAAATGAGCATGTACGAAGTGGCAGCATAGTGTTTAGCCATCGAATAAAATTGAAAATGAAATCGGTAAAATTTTGCCGTAAAACCTTGAGAGTATCTTACTATAAATGAGATTTTCTTGTGATTGTTTTGTGGTGTGTGTGTCGTGTGTGTGTGTGTGTCGTGTGTGCCGGCTATACGTTTCGCACCGCTCAACGGATCCTCTCCAAACTTGGTACGAACATTCTACAGATTATGACACGTTGCATGGGCTATTTTTTTTTTTTTAGTTTTATTTTTTTCCCATTTCACGTTCAAAAACATTAAAATAGTGGAAAATTTTCGCATGGCAACGTCACAACAACACGAAAACACGACGCCACCTATCGGATCTTATATGTGTTAATATTTTTTATTTATTTATTTATTTTTAGTTTTGACCACCTAACGGGGATGGACGGGTATGGCTAGTCCTTAACAATTCCAGTACTATTTTATTTATTTAGTAGAGTCTGCTGGACACAGCTCCATAAGTCATGCAAAACACCTATCGCCATCTATCGGCCATGGGGCTAAGCATACCTGGCCCGAAGGACTAAAGCCCCCTTCACCTACCCTCTGCTAGCACCACATACGTCTTCGAGCAATCGTACGGCTACATGTGCGTGCACGCGCGCGTGTTGTGACTGTGTACCGCATCTTATACAGTGTATGGTATCGCCAAAAAATGCATGTCTGCATGTATCGAAGAAGTAGTAAGGTGGATTACCAATAAGTGACTGGCTGTTGTTATTCTCTTTGCTTTCTACATAAATATCTATCACGGGTGTATGTACTATATTGCGGCAATTGGCAGAAGATGGCGATTAAAATGCTACGTAACGTTAACCATCTAAATTAATACATATATTTCGATTCCTATATTTCTCCCCGCTTTCATTATCAATCCCCACTTGTTCGATCTCTCTCCCCCTTTCTCTGTCTGTCTCCTTTCTCTTCTCTCTATCTCCCACTTTCTTTACAAATATTTTATCACATATATCTATGCGATCTACTATGCTGATGTAATATAATTATGCAGTGTTTTATTATGTCTTTAATTACGATGTCAATACAATTACAATGTCTTCCATATAACGATATGTTGAGCCATTATTTCTGTGACAGGAGTATGCAGGGACATTGCATTTCACCTGTGTATTTTATCGTGAAATCACTAGCCATACCCGTCTATCCCCGTTAGGTGGTCAAAACTAAAAATAAAAAAATAAATAAAAAATATTAACACATATAAGATCGATAAGTGCGCGTCGTGTTTTCGTGTTGTTGTACGTTGCCATGCGAAATCTTTCCACTATTTTAATGTTTTTGAACGTGGAATGTGAAAAAAATAAAACTGAAAAAAAATAAATAGCCCATGCAACGTGTCATGATCTGTAGAATGTTCGTACCAAGTTTGGAGAGGATCTGTTGAGCGGTGCGGAAACGTATAGCCGGACCATAGAGCCGGACACACACACACACACACACACACACACACACACACACACACACACACACACACACACACACACACACACACACACACACACACACAGAAAATCCTCAATTTATAGTAAGAGTACAATTCCATAGTAATTCCAATTTATAGTAATAGTACAATTCCAGTACTATTTTATATATCTAGTAGAGTCTGCTGGACACACAGCTCCATAAGTCATGCAAAACACCTATCGCCACCTATCGGCCATGGAACTAAGCATACCTGGCCCGAAAGACTAAAGCCCCCTTCACCTACCCTCTGCTAGCACCACATACGTCGTCGCGCAATCGTACGGCTACATGTGCGTGCACGCGCGCGTGTTGTGCATGTGTACCGCATCTTATACAGTGTATGGTATTGCCAAAAAATCCATGTCTGTATGTATCGAAGGAGTAGTAAGGTGGATTACCAATAAGTGACTGGCTGTTGTTATGCTCTTTGCTTTCTACATAAATATCTATCACGGGTGTATGTACTATATTGCGGCAATTGGCAGAAGATGGCGATCAAAATGCTACGTAACGTTAACCATCTAAATTAATACATATATTTCGATTCCTATATTTCTCCCCACTTTTATTATCAATCCCCACTTGTTCGATCTCTCTCCCCCTTTCTCTGTCTGTCTCCTTTCCCTTCTCTCTATCTCCCACTTTCTTTACAAATATTTTATCACATATATCTATGCGATCTACTATGCTGATGTATTATAATTATGCAGTGTTTTATTATGTCTTTAATTACGATGTCAATACAATTACAATGTCTTCCATATAACGAAATGTTGAGCCATTATTTCTGTGACAGGAGTATGCAGGGACATTGCATATTTCACCTGTGTATTTTATCGTGAAATCCATGATAGGCTTAACACCTAAATTAATTTGTAATTGTGCCCTTAATGTGATTGTTCTAAAGATTTCCGTTCAACGGGTAGTGTTTTTGTGCGTAAATATACGGTAGCTGAACTTGGCATAACATATATACGACTATAGTAGACTGTTAAATATTAATCTGCCCAGCTGCATAGAATGCGAACTCTTGTAGCGAAAGTGCGACAAGACTGAAACTAATCCACACTGTTATAAGAATAGACTTTTTCATAACCATATACTTTATATATATTGAACTGAGGAAATCGATTCACGCTTCTGCGTGTATATTATTGATCGTGTTGGCCTAAGCCGAGGACGGCAAATGAAAATAATCTGGAAGCGTTACTTTTTATTCCCGCATGACGCTATTTTTCCACAGCGTATTTGTTTTTTGATACTAGCGTCTCCGTAAATAACACATGTTTTTCCAATAGCCAATAAGCAAATAAGCTAAATTCTCTCTTCTGTCACGCTTAAGCGCGCATGCATAACATGTAATGTCATAAAAACTCGCGTGGATAGTCTATTATTAACCTGAAACCATCATTGCAGTTCTGAGCATCTCGGTCTCATCGACTTAATCACATTTTTTACTGTAAGTCTGCAACTCATTAGTAACTGGTTAAAACAATATATTTTACCGACATTTTTTTCTAATAAAGTTTAATACTCCGTACCGGATGTACTGTATATCCGTTATTTTTGTGAATTTTTCTCGGTTTTTAGATCATACGTTAATTAGTAGGTTTTCCCACTGATTGCTATCTTCTCACATGCGCCAAAACGCTCTCGTACCAGCTCCCGCTAACGGTTGTTGTATATATGCCAGCCAACTGTTACCATGCACTTCACGAGAGATGTGTGTGTGTGTTTGTTATGTATAATGTTTATACGCATGAGCAAACGCCGACAGATGCACAGACACACGTGCCGATAGACGGACACATTCAACTCAACTTTACTTACACAACAACACACGTGTAGCCACTGCACGATTACATACGCACGCAGGCGCATACACGCACACGTACACACTGTACTTACACGCACTGTACTCTACTGTACTGTAGTGTAGTTTACTGTACGTACACTGTACATACACGCACACGTAGGCACGTACACGCTGACTTGTATCTCTGTGGAACTCTATTGCGGAACGCTCTATATGTGGCATAGTGCGCCACTACACTCATCATGTATATCAATGCGCACGCGCAGGAGTTCCTTGCCGTATGAGCGCTGTTGTGATTACAACAGGAGTGTCATTATGTATAATAAATAAAATATATTATATCTTATATTCTTCTTATAGACTATATAGTCTGTATTATGATGCTTCTAATTTCAATAATCCGCGAGCTCAATAGGTAGCTGGTAGCTATAACTTAGCAGCAAATAAGGAACATTTACGTGTATGTAATAATTAATGAATACATAGGATAAACTAAATAACTAAATCTAAATTAAACTTTGTACTTATGGGCCTTATTATCCATGTGATTTGCCACATGAAAATTCGCAACAAATTCGTTCTTTCTATAAATAAAGAAACAGATAGAAAAGATGGACGGACGAACAGACGGGTGGATGGATGAGATGGATGGAGGAATGGATAAATAGATGGACGGACGGACAGACGGGCGGGCGGATGGAGAGATGGATCGTATACACACATAGACACAAACGTTCGTTCTATAAATAAAGAAACAGATAGAAAAGATGGACGGACGAACGGAAGGACGGGTGGATGGATGAGATAGATGGAGGAATGGATAAATGGATGGACGGACGGACAGACGGGCGGGCGGATGGAGAGATGGATCGCATACACATATAGACACAAACGTTCGCGCAATCACACACCCTTGGAAGCTTACACGTACATGTATGTATGTGATCACACGTGTATATACGTGCGTCTGAGTTGCCAATGGCATCAAGTAGAAATTACAGCCTGCATGCGTGCGTGCGTGGACTATATCTGTCACTATGAATTTATTGCTTTACAGCAATATTGTATAATGATAGTAGGATCTGTAGATATGTGTAGCATAAACTATGCTCGGCTACAGCCGATGTAATATATTAGTCATCAAATATAAATAGATTAAATGCGAAAATATGACGTGACACGAATCTAATCGAATTTTATTATGGTCTGGTTTACCTACCGATTGAAATGCACCCTAGCATTGAATATGTATACTGTTCACCGAGGAACAATGCCCTATGAATAAATGTACATAAGTGTGTATAATAAAATAATAAGTCTAGGTGAATTGTTTACATAGCTAGCATTTACAGCAGGTAAATAGTACCGCAAACCGCAATCTTACAATAGACGCGTTTGAGTATAATAATTAAGTATTATTGTAAACAGAGCAATAACAACTGTGTGAGACAGAGCAGACATCTTAGCTCCGTAGCTTCTCTAATAAATCTCTCTTCTCTAATACATTTCAGAACGTCACATCAAGCCAGCCGCAGTGCAACAAGTGAGCTAAATACATATATGTGTATATCTACATTTACATGTTGCACAAACGTGTATATATGTAGAAATTTTGACGCACATAAGACATTGTATGTGAGCAAATAGTAATCTATACAAACGAGTATATGTATATATATATATATATATATATATATATATATATATATATATATATATATATATATATACACATGTGTTTGCTTTTAACAAATTTCACACGCCACAGCTTCCTATGTGGGAAGAATTTCCTAATAGTGTTTCAGAGAAACATAAATAGTGAAAAGTGGCCACTCAGAGTATGGCGATAATTATGATGATGACGATGATTCCGCAGATGATGATGGCGCCGACTAGACTTCCCACCCTAATCGCCTGCAAGTCATCTTCCGGATTTTCCTGCTCAAATTGACGTGCGAAGGAAGCCTGGAATAGAAAGAAACATTAGAAACGTCCAACAAGCTATGCGTCTAGCGATGCTAGTAGGTACGAGGAATTCCCTATTGGCATAGATATATCGTAATGCACACGGATGTGTAATATGGGATATAAATGCGCCAGTGCGCGATCGATCACTCTATATTATGCCATCACGAAAATAACGGCTGGCCCACTGTAGGCATACGACTTATTTTGTTGATCATATTTGAGTTATTTGTATCCTTATGATTATTTTCAAGCCCACTCCTGCATCGCATACTATCACTTTGTACGAAATGACATCTTAGTGTGATATGAAATCGATTGAAATCAACTTTCTAGTGACTTATGACCTTTAAATTATCTATTGTCGCACGAATATTGCGCGCGAGTGGGAAGCATATTATACAGCTAAGCCTGCAACCAGCACCTGTGATAACTCTTAAATTAAATTTCAGAAATTAAATTACTTTGGCGATTTATGCTTCGTATTTTTAGCATTTGCATCCGTGATGGCTCTAAAGTTCAATTTGGACGATTTGATTACTCTCAGGCATTTTATTAAACCCCATCTAACATTTATGCGGATGATATTGCTACCGACGCCACCTATGATACCTTTCAAATTGTAGAAATTGTTAATTTGATTTTTTTTTCAAGTAGGATTTACGCGTTAGCAGCGGGGGTAACATAAAACGTAATGTTAAAAGATTGATCCCGTTCCGTGTGAAAACTACATGAGCAGATCATGTACTGATGAAATCTGTGCGTGATCACTGTTGTGATTCGACTGACTGGGTCGACGCCCGCCTTAAATAAATAAATAGCAAATAGTTCATCCTGCTGCTAATGGCAATTGGTTCTATATGTGGCATATACTCAACACTCGTATACGATTCAACCTATAAACATATGCACACAAAAAACAAGCACACACACATACGCGCATGCGCGCACACGCACACGCACATGCACACGCGCACACACATACACACACACACACACACACACACGATAAATAAGCAAACTACACACTCGGTCTGTAGCCATGTTAGTCTACCTTTGCTGAAAAGTGGTTTCGCGCACTAACAGATCGTCCGCTTGACGTGCGCCTACCCGTCCGTGGTGTAATGAAAACTGGTAGTCGTCTAGTAAAACATTTTTAATATATATTCTAAATGGCATCTGAATTCGCATAAAAACTTTATGTACCGTAATTGAACACTAAATAACGAAAATACGCCAGAACCTACAGTAAACTATCCCTTTAATATACACAGAATACGTATGCTGCAAATACGCACCCACCATTCACGTATATTAATACCCACTATCGGATAGACAACCAGCTGCTCTATCTTGCGCATAACTGATGATACACCGAAAAACCGATATCGTACTTGACATAATAACTCACCACAATCAAAGGAAGCTTGAACTCGTCTCTTAATTAAGCGAACCATTCATCTACTCCTCCAATCCATAAACTGCCTTATCAAACTTCTTACATGTCGTAGTTCTCTAACATCGTCTATCGTCGTCTGTCTGTCGCTGACTGTCTGGTCTCTACTGCTCTATGTAGTCGTCCAGTATGTCCGGTGCTGTTTGCTCTGCTGCCTGCCTGTCGTCTCTGCCTGCCTATCTGTCTACTGTCTGTCGCTGTAGATCTGTCGTATCTTCTGTCGTCTGTCTGCGGTACTTCAGGCTGTTCTCTTCTGTCTGCCTCTGCCTGTTCTGTCTGCTGTCTGTCGCCTGCTGGTCTGTCTGTCCTGTCTGATCTGTCGTCGCTGTCCGTACGTCTGCCTGTCCCTGTCTCACTGCGTATGTAGTGTCGGTAATGCCGTCTGTTCTGCTGCACGCTGCCGGCGTCTGCCTGGCTCCTGCTGTCGCTATTCGTCCTTCTGTCTGTACCCTGTCGGTATTGCGGCTGATCTGTGCCGCTGTCTTTGTAAGTCTACTTTTTGTTTTGTGGTATCCTCTCATCCCTCCCCCCTTCGCTCTCTCACTGCGCTATCTTTTCGCGCTAGCACTCATGCAATAACATGTCTATGATGCAATGTATTCTTCACGCCTGCATGGCTTCAGTCGTTCACAGGCTTGCTTTATTTTCCAACAAAAATCTCCTGATCCCCCCCCTTCCTCCTAATACACGATTCCAATAGGCAATAGTTCCAAGCATATCTCATCCCGCATTACAAAATGTTAATGTATAAGCCGCAGTTGCAGTATCAGCACATATGATATCGCGTTGAGCTGAAAGAAATAAAGTTGTGTCTTACATACGCGAGTGTCTGTAAGGTTTGCGTGTATTCTCATGTGTGGGTGTTGTCTGTGTGTGTGTGTGTGTGTGTGCGTGCGTGCGTGTCGTGCGTGCGTGCTGCGTGCGTGCGCGTGCGGGTGTGTGTGGTGTGTGTGTGCGCGCGTGAGTGCGCGTGTTGGGGGTGGGTTTGGGGGCGAACCCACTTCAGGCCAGCACACACTCTCTCTCCGCTCTCTCTCGCGCTCTCTCTCTCCTCTCTCCTTCCCTCTCTCCTCTCCCCCTAAATCACTTACCCGCATGGTCAACAAAACAGCTTCTTCCTCAGAAGCGAGACACAATTACTAACAGCCCAACGTTCGCGTTTCTGGCCGTGACAACTCTAATCTCCTGCTCCTCTGTCTCCACCTCACCTACACTCTCTCTCCACACTCAATCTTTCTCTCTCTCTCGCTCCTCCTTCTCATCGCCTCTGCTCCTCGTCTCTCTCTCTCTCTTCTACTGGCTCTTCCTTCGCCATCTCTTCGACGCTCTCTTCTCTCTCTCCTCCCGTTCTTTTTCTCCTGCACGTCTGTCACTCTTACCCCTTCCCTCTCTCTCCCTGCCCTTCTCCTCCTCCCAACTATCTCTCAGTCTCTCCTCCTCTCTAGCTCCCTCTCATCGCATCTGTTCTCTATCTACATGCTATCATCCATCTATCTATCTATGTTCTATGTAAACTATCTATCTATCTGATCTATCACAATTCATCTCTCTATCTAAATCTATCTATCATCTATCTATATCATATCGATCTATCTTCGTCCTATCCTCTCTATCGTATCTCTCTCCTTCTTCCTCTCTCCCTCGGCCGCCTCACCCTCTCCCCATCTCTTCCCCTCCCCTCTCTCTTTCTCTCCTACCGGCCCCCAGTCTTCCATCTCT
>NW_014577377.1:23670-35589 GCF_000485595.1 Priapulus caudatus
CGGCGCGGTGTGTGTGTGTGTGTGTGCGTGCGTGCGTGTATCGTGCGTGCGTGGTGCTGCGGTGTGCGGTGCGGTGTGTTGTGATTTAAAAGCAAAAGGATTGTAATATCTTATAAACGACATATAGTTTCAGTTATAATATGGATAAATTTGCCCTAAAATAAATATCGTTCGGTTAAATAGCATTGAGGTATAAATATAATTGCACTTTTGTGATTAGCCCTCGGTCTGTAACGTGCAAAATAAATTGTCAAATACGTTTTTCGGGGTGGCAGCACGGTCGCGGGTGTCATGGCGTGGTTCAAATTTCGTAGCGTTGATGTGTAATTAATTATTACAATTAAATTAGGTATCTGGTAACAAATACGTGTGGGTATAGACGATTTGTTATACAGTAAGTACAGTTGTATGCAGTAAAATCCTAGACACTACTATCTTTTTATATCAAGAGCTATAATAATACATTATGCTTATAATACATAATGCATTATTCGCTCTTGTAAATATGCATATAACCAAGAGCGTATTAAGAAGGTATTGAGAATTTATAAGAGCGAATTTATAAGAGCGTATTACCTTCTTAATACGCTCTTGATATAACCGTGCATAGCTCATGGTGTATGGCGGATTGCGACATGTGTGACATGTTTCATGACACATTGGATAGATGCATGGACTTTGGTCACATTGATCCATCATTAATATTAATATCACTAAGTGTGCGATCAAGAAGGCACTTTATAGGCATCTATTGGCTTGGCAGAATAGATTTGACCCAAATCTTTTATTCACCTGATGAAAGATTTTTCACCGGTTTATTAACCTGTTATTCACCCGTTTCACGCATCTCTCTACTCGTCGTGTTTTCTTTATCTATATAGCGTATATACCTAAACAATATACGTAGCAACAGCAGACCCGACCGGCAATGCGTAATGGATTTTTGACAGCCCACATAGCAACTACGTCACGCAGCACGGCACCCTGGGTTTCTCCTTCCTTTGTATTAGCAGAGTTCCGCAGTGTAAGAATCCATATTTCTGCATTCACACACACACACGCACACACACACACCCATATATATATATAAATAAGGCTATTAATATTTAAACAAAAATTAATATATATATATATATCTAATCTATATTTCAGTTCGTATGTATGTATGTATGTCCCCTATGCCCGGCCAAACCGCCCAATTTTCAATGGGCGATTTCCTATACCCGCGGAGTGTTCCTAGACGAATTTTTTTTTTAATTAAAAAAAGTTAAAAAGTTAAAAATTGATAACAATTGAATAGATGGCGGTGCGTACAGATTAACATGACGTACGTGTGAATCCATGGTGTATACCCTTAACGGCGCAGTGGGCGAATCGCTAGAACAGGGGTTCGAATTCCACCTCGGGAAATACTTTGTTTCTTTATTTTTGGATTGTTTAGTTACTTTAGTATGTACTTCTGCCATTTCACCGTTAATTTCAAAATTTAAATTTTTTACTACATTTAAACGTTTAGTAAAAATCTAGAATAAACTATGATAGATGATAATAATAGCGCAAACTGATGGGAACACTTAACGGAAGCTTATGTAGGTTACAGATCAAATAATATTATATTTATTATATTTTACAGTTTGGGATGGGATGGAATGGCATGGGATGGCATGCGATGGCATGGGATGGGATGGGATGGGATGGGATGGGATGGGATAGGATGGGATGGAATGGCATGGGATGGCATGCGATGGCATGGGATGGGATGGGATGGGATGGGATGGGATGGGATGGCATGCGATGGCATGCGATGGCATGGGATGGGATGGGATGGGATGGGATGGGATGGGATGGCATGCGATGGCATGCGATGGAATGGGATGGGATGGCATGGGATGGCATGCGATGCGATATGGGATGGGATGCGATATGGAATGGGATGGGATGGCATGAAATGGGATGGATGGATGGATGCATGGATAGATGCATGGATAGATAGATAATTAGATTTTTTTGGCTATTTTCCTTTCAACCAAGCCGTCACCAACTGAGTAACGCCACTGATTTCCCCGGACAACGCCGGGTATCCCGCTAGTATATATACATGATAACGCATGCAGAAATATCTTCCCAACACACCCCTAGCCGACCCAGATCAGGGGGCGATGGGTACTTAGTGCACTCCCGTATTCACGTCATATCGATCTAGCATAAATGAGTTATGCCCTCTAATTACGTAAACCCGCTCTCTCGATTGCCGGCCGCTAAGTGACGAACGCGCTCAAACGAAAGCTCATTCGGGAAATGAACTGACGTACGTACGTATGCACGTCTGCGCGCGCATGCGCGTGAGCGTTGATCTCACGCGGATTTTTATCGTCGCGGTTGTTGATGTTACCAATAGTCCATAATAGAAAATTTTACATTTTCTAGAAAAATTTCCTATTAAATTTCATATCGATAAAATCTTCTATTATGGACTATATTACCCGTCCGATGATGTACGCGTGTGCATTCTGACCTTCAGCGCATGCATCTACGACGAAAACGAGCTGTTCGCACGTATATGCGTAAAAATATTCGCGATTTTTCTCTCTCTCTACGAGAGAAGCATGCACCGCCGCGGTGCGTTGTTTCATATATCTCACTATATAGACGGGGATTTTGATTAAGCCGTTACCAGCCACTTGTTATAGATGCATTTGCGTTTATAGCCTGACGTAATAAAAGGTTTTTGGCGCGCAGAAATTACCTCGGCCAGCTCGCACGTAATATTTTAGATGAAGCTAAAAAGCCTCACGATATACATTGGAAAGCTTGTAATTATCTCAACGCGCTTATAGGTGTTCGTTCATACGCGCGGGCTGTAGCGCAACAGTAAAACGAAAATGCCGTTAGTGAAAATCGAACGCGGTTGCCGCGCCTGCCATTGTGAATCACGTGTGGTCACGGGCGATATAGGCACTCGACTACGTGTCGAAACTAGAAAACACATAGCCAGGAAATGAGCAAGGATTAGAAGAACGCGATTTCAGATCCGATTATTTTGGAGTGTTAGCTGTGACTGAAGTCCAGTGTCGTATATACACGAACATGAATCGGGCAAAATCCGTACATGCAGCTTAATTCCTCGTAGAACGCGATTCCTACATGCATCCACACCTCCCGCGATTCTTGGACTTCCCTCTTTGCATATTCACCATGCCGGCTTAATTGCGTCCTTCCGCACTTCATTAAGCTTCACTTCGCGCTTCTCTCACCTCCATATATCACTCTCCCATCGCTCTCGTTCCACTATCTCATCTTTACTACGTGCTCAAGAGCTTCCCCACTATGCTATCGTACAGTCTCTTGTCATAAGCGCATTTCCACTATGTGCAATTTCTAAATCGTTTGTATATTACGCTTATCGATTACGGAAAAGACGAAATACAGGAAGACACACATATCTGTACAATATAAGACAGATTGGCCACCTAATTCTCCGCCTGTTCTGCTAGCATTTATGACAAATACGACATACGCATATACGCTCTGCTATGAAACTATTTGTCATATAGGAAGATTCTTCCTATGACAAATATTGTTGTATGCGTTGTGCGCATCATAGGAGTTCAGGAGCGCTATTATGAACGCAAGCAGTGAATTTCAACTGTAAAGCGGAACGAAGTTGACTCGCCAATATTTGTCATAGGAGAGCGTATATGCGTATGTCGTATTTGTCATAGATGCAAGCAGAACATGTTGTAATTCTAAGCCATATCAGTTATTACTAAGACGCACAGCATCATGCAGGTATAGCGCCAGCAGGGATCACTGAACACCATGTATACATACAGGCATTGGCGAATTGAGGTGCAGTATTGCACTACAGCTGACCTCACTCAAAATAGTTCCTTCCAAGTGGCTGTAACGTGTGGACGGATGCCGGATTGGCGAGTGCATGTATCCACAAACTACATATATACACGTGTAGCAGTACATCGTGGCCTTGTCGGTGTCTTAACCCGCCGAAATGTAAAACGCAGCATTTTGCGTTTATAATTCAAGTCATTGTGCGTCGAGTGTGTCAAAGAGACCGACCCCTCATAGGATGATGCGCGCGCTCTCTCCCCCGCTCTCTCTCTCTCTCTCTCTCACACTCTCTCTCTCTCTCTCTCTCTCTTTCTTTCTTTCTCGCGCTCTCTCTCTCTCTCTCTCTCTATATATATATATACGCGCATAAAGCATTTTGCCATTACGTGACGAGCTAAAAAAGCGCAGTGGGGGAGAATAAAAGCCGTCAACAATACGGACTTTTTAAGGTCGATGAGACATCTGGACATGATAGCTATAGTTTGATATAATATACAGACATCACGATACAGAGCGTGACTGCTCACGTTCTAGGAAGCCACGGTGAGCCAGAGGCTTTGTTGTCGTGACATTATTGTCACAGAATAAATAAAGATTGCGCCACTCCGCTCACATATTCTAGATGTACGAGAGATTTTTCGAGAGTAACGAAAATAGATACTAAATAAATATACACTAATATAAGCATGTTAGTAAAGCAAATACAATCCACTCACGGCAAGTTGAGTGTTTATCATTCTATGGTAAATGGCCTATACCTTTCGAACAAGATACAAATATGTAATGATCATTCCAGCTTAACTGCATGGAACTAAGTTAATTGCCTTTACCAATTTTGAAGTTGTTTCAGTGATTACCTAATTTGAGAAAATAAACACACAGAAATGGGTAGTTTAGATAGCACCACAATCTCATGGGTCTTGGCCCTAATTCCGGTTGATTGCCCTCGGACAAACGTAATTAGAGAGATGTTATTTGATTACTCGAAGAGTATATCAGACTATTGTAAATTCTCCAGTGTATTAGATTTGTCGCACGGCTAACTTTCCTACCTAAAAACACATTGCAGAGAATTTACAGGTACATTTAGAACTGAAATAACAAGTATATGATTTTACATGTTAAGTTCAAACTATAACTAAAACGCCACAGCCATACTAAAGAATTCAGTTCATTTCTTGCAATGTTTCTTCCATTGGTGCGCTCACCATTCATTCAGAATAAATTACACAGTAGTTTTGCTGAGCACGATTTCCTCCAGTTTAATAGTAGTTCGGGTCTTCGGGATGAGTATAGTCAAGAGTAGATAATAACACAATCACGATAATATAACAATGTGTTATTATCTACTGTTGGTATAGTATATGTCTTTCACAACAACATGGCCGTGTGCGTTATGTAAAAATAAACAATAACTAAGCCCAGCTGGTATTATTACGACAAGGAATGCGAATGGCTTAATTCTAATTTCTCTCCCAGTAAACAGTGAATAGTGCGAATCGGCGCGCAACATAACCCCCCCCCCCAGTGCAACGAGAGGTAACACGTGAAACTAAACCAGCCTCACTTTTTCATATTAACAAAAATACCCCCAGCAACTCGCTGCCTCGCACTTTTTTGCACACGCGATGACTCAGCACTTTCGACACACTGACGCATGCATGACGGCACCGCGTACACACTGCACGCGGCAATACAGGCGAACACAGGCAGCGACGCACGACCCGCGCGCGCCTGTTACACATTCTTACCTGGATACAATAAGGTAACCCAAAAAGACAAGTGATGTAACCCAACCTACTCTTGTTGGGTTACATTATTGTATTTCCATTTTTACTCAGCCTCCGACCCACGACCCCAGCCTACGACCCCGGCGCGAGCGCCTGTTCTTCATTCTTACTTAGATACAATAACGTAACCCAACCTACACTTGTTGGGTTACATTATTGAATTCATTCCTTACGATCAGACTGGTCGCCAACGACCCCAGCTTACGACCCAGGCGCGAGCGCCTGTTCTTCATTCTTACTTAGATACAATAACGTAACCCAACCAGAGTAGTAACCCAACCCTACTCTTGTTGGGTTACATTACTACTTATGTTGTGTTACATTACTACTCTTGTTGAGTTACATTACTACTCTTGTTGGGTTACATTACTACTCTTGTTGAGTTACATTACTACTCTTGTTGGGTTACATTACTACTCTTGTTGGGTTACATTACTACTCTTGTTGGGTTACATTACTACTCTTGTTGGGTTACATTACTATTGTTGGGTTACATTACTACTCTTGTTGGGTTCCATTACTACTCTTGTTGGGTTACATTACTATTGTTGGGTTACATTACTACTCTTGTTGGGTTACATTACTGTATCTCAATTCTTACCCAGCCTCCCTGGGCGATGATCCACGGACACACGTACGTCGATACGTACTCGGTGAACGCCTCCATGAGCGAGCCGATGTAGGTCTCTCGCTGCTGCCGCACGCAGTCCATCGCCAGCGCGCCCGTAAGTGCGAACAGCGCCATCACCTTGCCCCACGTCAGTTCGTTCCCGAGCAGCAGACACCCGGCGAGGTGAGCGTACACGTCCTGCAGCGCGGCGACCGTGTTCAGCTTGACGCCTAGACGCGAGCAGACGTTCACGTACGCGTCGGGATGTCCCGTCTCGATGTCGCGCGCGCAGGCCGTCACCAGCGGGCCGACGTCCGGCGGACCGCTGTAGTCGAGCGCCGCCTGGGCCGCCTTCCTCGCCGTCGGCACGTTCGAGCGTTTGATTCGTTGCTTGATGTAGTCGCAGCAGAGGCCGAGCGAGTCGCCGAGGACGTCCTTGTGCGCTGGCGTCGGCTCTGCCTCTTGCGTCGGCGCCCACGACGGCAGGCTGAACGTCAGCTGTCGCGTTAGCGTCTGCAGTCGGCTGCTGCGTCGGCGTATCGACGGCCGCGACGTCGTCCGCCGCAGCGACGTCGTCCGCCGCAGCGACGACGGCTCGCCGTCTTCACGTATCGTTAGTTGTCTGGCGAGCGATGACGGCGCGCCGTCTTCACGTATCGTTAGTTGTCTGGCGAGCGACGCCATGTTTAATATTAATTGCGAGGCGGCACGCGGGCGGCGTGCCGGGAGGCCGCTATAGCGAGCATGCGAGGACGCCCGTGTGTAGTGAAGCCAGCATGTATGAAGCCGCCAGCTTCATGCGACGCTACCTGCCTCGCTGCGTGAGTGATGCCTGATTGCTGTTACTTTCTCTTTATACACACGCGCACGAACTCCTCTGTGTGCGGCTGTCTCGAGGCCGGATGCTGCAGCAGCTGCAACCGTAAATCGTTGCGACCGGATTGCGCGTTTTCCCGTACACATGGGTTCCTGCTGCTCTGACACCTGAATGATGTAGCCATACACGGTTAGCCGTTGAATTGATTGCTCTCTCTCTCTCTTTCTCTATCTATCCCACGCGCGCGCGCGCGCGCTCTCTCTCTCTCTCTCTCTCTCTCTCTCTCTCTCTCTCTCTCTCTCTCTCTCTCTCTCTCTCTCTCTCTCTCTCTCTCTCTCTCTCTCTCTCTTTATCCCTTAGTCTGTTTCTCTCTTTCTTTCGTTATCCTTCTCTCTCCTTCTCTCTCTCTCTATATGTATATCTATCTATCTATCTATCTCTCTCTCTCTATATATATATATATATATCTAACACACACACGCGCGCGCACGCACGCACACACACCGCGACACCTGTATAGTCACCACATGTCATGAGCGGCCTAATCTCACTGCGGTCGCTGAAGGTTGATGCCTGTCTCCGCACACAGCGGCGCTTGTTACGCACTGACACCTGATTCAGGCAGCCCGACTATTACACACATATAACGTACATACATACATACACAGAAAACACACACACACACACACACGCTGTATAAGCGCCGAGGTCTTGCTGCCTGCTGGCTTTACGCGCGCATCACAGCGTCATCCGCAGCGGCTATAGTGCGTCAAGCCGACGGGCGTCCGGTGCACAGCGCGGCAGCTTCCCTCCAAGCGTGAGTTCACGTCTATAGCAGATACGCGCTTACGCAGTATAGCTCATCTATAATGTAGGGCCGGCACAGACAAACACCCGAGCGCGCTCACAAGATAAACTCGTCAGAGTTGATTTCTAACGACACGGCGCCAGGGGATGCGGAGTTCTTTAACTATTTACGCTACTCGCTGGGCGGGCGAATCCTAGCTTCTTTGCAAGCAGCTTATCCGCTAACACTAGCAGCGGTGTCAAGTGGGAAGCGAATTCCAGGCAGATATGCTCGATGTTCGGCCATCCGCCGGGATGGATGCCAGCTTCAGGCGGATATGTAGCACTATAATTCGGCTCGGTGTTATGTCAGGAACCTAATCATAAACGCTCTTCTTCGCTGAACTTTTTACCTACTGAATCCGTAGCGAGTTACGTCGAAGCCTTGACAACATAAGCTGCCGCTCCTTGCTGCTGATGCTGCCTCTGCTGCCGCTACTGCTGCTGCCGCCGCATCCGCCGTCGCTGCTGCTGCTGCTGCTGCTGCTGCTGCTGCTGCCTCTGCGAAGGTTTCCCGTTCATCACTGGCAAGCAGCCTCGGCTAGCACATATACACATAGGCATACCTATCTATATATGTATGCGGCTGCAGATACGCTAGCGAGTATGCGCGTGCGCGCACATGTATGCGGGCTTACGTGTCTACATGTTTGGCTGTCTGTCTGACTGTCTGACTGTCTGACTGTCTGTCTGTCTGTCTGTCTGTCTGTCTGTCTGTCTGTCTGTCTGTCTGTCTGTCTGTCGGTCTGTCTGTCTGTCTGTCTGCTGTCTGCCTGTTTGTCTTGTTTATGCTGTCTGGTCTGTCTGAGATCTTGTCTGTCTGTGGCTGTCTGTCTGTCTGTCCTGTCTGTGCTGTCTGGTCTGTCTGATCTGTCCTGTCTGTTGTTGCTGTCTGTTTGTCTGTTTAGTCTGTCTGTCTGTCTGTCTGTCTGTCTGTCTGTCTGTCTGTCGGCCTGCTTGCCTGTCCGTCTGTCCGCCCGTCCGTCCAAAATGTATTTCTAAAGAAATGTGTAGACCTGCACCGTAAATTTTTTAGGGTCTTTCTTCGTAAGAGCCTTTCTAAGCTAGCATGGCCGTTACGTGTAGATTAAGCTCCTGGAACCAGAGACCACATATCTTTGCAAAAGGGAAGCCATCGCAACTGGCAGCGATTGCTTCAGCTACTTGGCAATTACGCGAACACGGAGAGTTAACACGGCATCCACGTTTCTGCGCGTGTTCGCGGTTGTTACGAGCAACGACAGCAGCAGCAGCAGCAGGAGAGCGTGTTGATCAGACGTGCCCTATATAGTTAACGCGCTGCAGCCTGCATGCGTCAAATCGACACGCGTTCTGCCGATTGCTAGAAAAACACTGATTGTGCTGTTTGCTCGATTTTAGGCCATCATCGCCGTCTTTTACGACATTGCTTTACTGTCTGAGTGAGTGTGGTAAACTGGTTTATATCTCACAAGCTAGGGACTCCTTGCTGTTTATTGCTATTGCAATTTGCATTTATTGCGAACATACCGATTGTTATTGCAGCAAATATATCATTGAACTAATAATTCGTTATAAAGCTGCGTTTATATAGGTTTTTGTTCGGATATACCGTTTAGGCGCGCGTACACATACACATGCACGCACGCACGCACGGCACACCGCTCACGGCAACATGCACACGCACACAACAAACACACACACACACCACACACCACACACATGCCACAAACACACACACACACAGCACGGCACCCACACACACACACACAAACACACACACACACACACAACACACACACAACACACCACACGCACGGCACACACACACACGACATACACACACACGCACACACACACCACACACACACACAAACAGGGACCACACACACACACAAGCACAGGCACACACACGTAGTGCGCGCACAACACCCGACAACTAGAATATATATATAGCTACACTGCCTAGAGGGCCAGCCTCACACATGATAAACAACATGTTCACGTTTATTCTCTGCAGTCATTACAGAGCGCCATGCAGAGAAGTTAAATGCAGAATCACAGCAGCCCGTGGGCAGATAGTTTTTATCGATAAACGATTTACGATATCGTATAACGATTTTACATATCGTATAAAAATTTACATTGCATATTTAATTACAAAATCCACGTGGTACAATTTTAAACTCTACGCAGGTGTATATATATATTTTTTGGCTCAATTTCGTAGGTATACCAATGAGATTCAACGTCAATTGTAAATGTTATTTGCAAAGACGACCACAGTGAGCTAGAATATAGTGCTGTGAAGCAACCCATCTATTGTACAATTATTCATGATTGAGTTTATAGCTGCGAGGTGACTTCCTATACTGAATCTAAAACCCGCAATGCGCACGTTAGTCTCCCGTCGTGGAGGTCGCTAATTGACAGTGATGGAAACTTTCTCATTATCATGGTAATATTGGCGCAGGATATTTGAAATTCCTGCTCAAATTCGTCTAGAGCGAATATCGCGTTGCGACTAGGTAATTAAAAGCATCCACTGAACAGAGTATAACCAGTAATGAAGCAATTTTAGGCATTTAACGTTATTCGTAACGGCATGCGCGCCAGCCCATCATGATTGCTGTAATTGAAGAAACACACTTTGATAAGAAAAATCTTGTTAATGCGATAGATGCTGCAATTATTCTTGCTTAAAGTGGAGCAGCTCTCAGCGAACGAGAGCGATATCAAAATGCATGCTGGTACATTTAAAGTGGCTGACGTTGCCGGAACTTTGCTATCAAATTTTTGTCATTAGCGACTAGCTATAGGATATTGTTAGCACTAGACTGCCACTTACTTGAAATTCACTCCAAAATTTCCCACCATCAACGTCAACAAGTAAGAGTAGCAAAGGCACTTCGGTACGAGTGCATTAACATTTTGCAAAGCACGTTCAATCCGATGCGTGTTGGTACATCACTCGGTAGGCACTAGCAATTAATTCAGGCAGCGTAAATCAAAGTACGTTGCATCGGTTTACGTTCAGAGTAAAATTACGACAAACCGCAAAACACTGAAAAATCGTGTTCAATATTTATGAAACGAATGCAGCGCGTAATCGCACTTATTGCTACACGCGCAGTCTATAAATAAAATAGTAATATGTATACTAATAGTTTAGTATCGGATTAATTCGAACCACGGCGGTTTGCACGAGGATTGGCTTTTGTATTGCTAATGGAACAATCTTCCGAGGAAACAGTACTCTCGTCTAAATGCCACTTCTCCGCAAGCGAACCCTTTGTGGTGGTTCTATGCCATTATCACATTATATATTAAATTAGTCTGCTGTATGGAGCAGGTGCAAAAAACGCATCCCGTCGCAGAAATGTAGAAAGTGACACGCCAGAGCGCGTGTCGAAAGGACGACGGAGTAAGCCGTCCTACAGATATATAGATATAATATATACAGTCAGCCTCTCGTACCGAGAAGTCTGAATATAAAATGAGTACGGCCGTTATGTGGAATATGGGTAGGTAACGCAAAAAGGACAAAAACACAAATTCCATGCCATGCCATACCATACCATACCATACCATACCAAATATGTGTGTGTGTGTGTGTGTGTGTGTGTGTGTGTGTGTGTGTGTGTGTGTGTGTGTGCGTGCGTGCGTGTGTGTGCACGTGCATGTGTGTGACGAAAAAATGCGTGTTCTATGTATAATAAACAAATTTAGCTAACTATTTATATTTTACTGCAGCTAATTGCATAGTTGCGATGTGCTACAATTTGCTAGAATGATGCCAAATATGGAAACACGCACAGAGGTAGACCACACCTCACATACATAATGCCTGAGCAACCAGGTCCCATTTACCACGCGTTAAAAATCAGCGTCTGAATGGAATTGGGGAATTGGGTCGGTATCATATTTGTAACCAGCGGTGCTGCGACCAGCACGGAAATTCTGAAGTGGTTGAATAACCGAGAGAGAGAGAGAGAGAGAGAGAGAGAGAGAGAGAGAGAGAGAGAGAG
>NW_014577377.1:35599-39472 GCF_000485595.1 Priapulus caudatus
TACTACTACTACTACGTATAGTAGTGTGTGTGTGTGTGTGTGTGTGTGTGTGTGTGTGTGTGTGTGTGTCGTCGTCGTCGTGTGTGTGTGTGTGTGTGTGTGTGTTGTGTGTGTGTGTGTGTGTGTGTGTGTGTGTGTGTGTGTGTGTGTGTGTGTGTGCGTGTGTGTGTGTGTTTGTGTGTGTGCGTGTGTCTGTCTGTCTCCCTGCCTGCCTTTCCGCCTTTTCCGTTCTCATGGTCTTGTCTAAACAGTATCACTGCGTAAATGATGCTTCAACGCCTACTCGGCATCGAAGCTGCTTTCATCGTTGTACTACTCGCATCATTAGAAGTAATTCAATCTTTCAGGATTCAAGCTCACGTTAAACACGACCTGACCGCGTCGAGCGACGGTAATGCTCGTAAAATGTCTTGTAGCAAAAACGTAAAAGACGTATTTTCGATATATACAGAAGTCTGGATACCGCGTCACATTTACTGAACGGTATCTAAGTGATTACATTATTGATATTTTAGTTAGAGCCAAAAAGAGTTATTTGTGTTGTCAGATACGCAAGCATGCAGTTAGGCGCCTTTCATAACTCGATCGACTCTGTACCATGTTAAATACGATTTTATGAAAAATTCTAAAATTTATATTTATATAATAAAACAAAGCTAGTAACTGCCAACACACACTTATACCACAATTAATAACAACAGCAACTACAACAACAACACCAACAAAAACAACAAATAATAATAATGGTGATGATAATAATAATAATAATATTATTATTATCTTTATATAGAATTCTATGTTCGGTGATCAGGTGATATACGTTCATTTATTCTTGCGCAATAGCCATAGAAATAGTAGATGACTATTATGCGAGTAGTTAGCTGAATGCATACGAACGCGTAGATTCGAATGACGACGAATTGGCTTCGTCTAGAGAGTATTAAAATGGCTGCACGAGCCCCATTACTCATAATAGAACGGTCGATGCTGTCACAGCGACACCGCTAGAGTTATATACGTAAGAACAACATGCAACGTAAAAAGTTCGATTGTTCGTGTCGCAATTTCTCAGCAAGATTCGTCATGCAGCGAGTCTGTACGAGGAGGAACGTGTTCCTGCAAAGCTCTCGGCTTTATAATTTCTAAGCTCTTTCTCTCGGGGGAAACGCAAGCTCTTAATGGCATCCGAAAAGCGTCACGACCACACGCGCCACGCGAAGCCGGGAGGAGAACCGAAAACGCTTCCAATTAGTTACGACACGGCGCGGCTAGTAACGGGATAGCGGATACGGAATAGCGGCGTGACGGGATAGCGGAGGAGAAGAAGCACACACACACGCGCGCGCACGCACGCACGATGTACGCACGCGCGCGCACACACACGCACGCACACACACACATAGTCACGTTCGCTACGGTAGAATGCTGCCGTTACGTATACGATAATACCGATTATAGCGAGAAGAATAGATGAAAGTAAAGATATAGAATAGACATCAATCTATTTATATATTTGATGAACGTGAGAAGAGGTAGCTAGACTCGCACATAAGCCACGAAGATACTGCTGGTGGTTACACAGTTAACACGTGCACACGTAGATGATCATACACGACACTGTAACGCGGCCATGTTAGAGTGCGAGACACCGACACATAGACGCCGAGTGGCCAGGCACGGGGCTTCTTTTCCTGGCTCCTGACAGTAAAACCACGTGCTATAGCTATTAGGAGTTGTAAATAAATAAACGCTGTTTCAGTTTCGACATAAAACGTATAACCACTCGCCAGAAATAACACTTCGGGACACCTGCCAGATGAGATGTTTTTCATAGTTTCGTTAAAAAAATAAATCCAGGGCCATTCGACCGTTATTTAAGACGGCGGATGTGAATTAACATACCATGCATTTGAAAATTCTAGAAAAGAAAAACGATTACTGGAAAAGAGCTCTTGATAATAAAATGAATGATATTATGATAAGAGAAGTTTTACGAGAACGTGAACACGAGTCCGCTAACTTTCACATCTCACAAGAAAAAGACAATTGTTTCGCAATTACAAATTAGTGAGAACTACACGCTTTACCCCATCTCTCCGTTTCCCTCGCCCTAAGTCACCCACGCACCCCAACCTGATTCTATATGTCACGTCTGTTCAGCTCTTTACCAGCTCTGCCGCTAATTACAGCATGGGTGTTGGTCTCGAATAGACAGACTAGTTGCTGCAAAGATAGCTTGCAACTCGTGCGCTCTCTCGATCACGCAATATTACCTAGTCCACGGAACGAAGAATCGCATCTGGTCGCGACTAAATGTTACGCCATCTAACAAGACGTCTAGCAACATCTGCTCGTGGCGTGCACGTCTGTCTACGAACTTTCTGATATGGTGCAACATAATATACATACACTACTTGTAACGCGTACACAGTGCGCTCACGCGTGGTCGTTTACGAACTTACTGATATGGCGTAACATACACTACTTGTAAAACGTACACAGTACGCACACGCGTGGTCGTCTGTTTTAATCGAACGGTTCATCTTTCGCCATTTTAGCCTCGGGTTAGTGATCGCATCTGTCGCGTGTATTTTCGCATTTTCTGTAACATCAAACGTGCGACGTTCGCACGCACTCCATTATTCCCGTTACGATCATTGGCTGAAATTAATACATCAAATATAATTTGACATTCTTGCGCGACATATTTTCGTCGTAGGCTATAATATATAACGTCGTAGGCTGCACCTGTGTATAGGCGTCAGGTCACGTTATGGAATTACGATTATTGATACCAACGCTGACGTTAAAATCCATTAGAGGACCCTTACTTCAAGGTCACGTCCTACAGAATATCAACGCACCGGCAGGAATAAATCAACCGACATCAATTGCACACTGACACCCTTCGTTCTTTCGTTTACTTGTATTTTCTTTTTCCCGCTCTATATACTTTCACTCCTTTTCATGTCTCACTATGCTCTATTCCAATCCCAATTAATTTCTCTCAATCGCGCTCTGTTCGCGCCCCCTCACCCTTTCTCTTCTCCCCCTCCCTTGTTCTCCTTCCCTGTCTCATTCTGTCTGTGTCTGTCGCAGCTCCATCCATTCTTCCCTTCTCTCTGCTCATTTCTCATATCAGAGAATATCATATCATTTCTCTATCACTCTTTCGTTCTTCCTTTCCGTAAGTCGATCGACGGATTCGAATGCTGGTGGTATGCAAATAACGTCGAGCTGGATTTATGCCATGTTAATACCGCGCAACGCGGACGCGACCAGCGTGTGCGCACAGAAGATTTCATTTTCGTCGTCCGAGCAAGGAAGCATACATTAGCGTTCTACGCCGCAGCCTCTGCATGATCCACTTCGTTACTCGTCAAACTACAAAAATAGCGCGGAGTGTGTGACGCTCGATATATAGGAAACGCGTGCGCGCGCCACTACAGACGCGGTTATACAGCAAGATGGATTACATTCTATAGCCGCGCCACGCAACGACGAATGCGTCCGTTTACAAACACCGCCGAAAGCAGCGCCCATCCGACATCATCAGGAGCGTCAGTTAGCGTCAGCCGGTAGATTTATATGCGGCGTCATTCGTTCCCAATGGAGTAGACATTACGCAGCTGCCGCCCCGGCTAAGGAATGTGTGAGAGAGAGAGAGAGAGAGAGAGAGAGAGAGAGAGAGAGAGAGAGAGAGAGAGAGAGAGAGAGAGAGAGAGAGAGAGAGAGAGAGAGAGAGAGAGAGAGAGAGAGAGAGAGAGAGAGAGACGAGACGAGACGAGACGTACGGTACGACGTACGGTACGGTACGGGTACGGTTAACGGTACGGTACGGTACGTACGGACGGTACGTACGGTACGTACGTA
>NW_014577377.1:39497-46320 GCF_000485595.1 Priapulus caudatus
AAATTGCCATCATTGAAAAACGAACCCCCCCAATATAAAGCTGGCTACGGGCCTGCGTTTAGTCCCGTTAGTTCTTACTTTTAATGTAAAAAAACGGCAGCAAAAATTTTGCAAATTTTACCATAGAAAATTCGTGACGTACCGGTAGTCAATTTAAAAAAAAGAAAAAAGAAAAATATAGTCAAACATAGCATACATTTTTGTTGGATTGCGATGTTTTGAGGTTTCTTCTATGTGATGTGGTAACTTGACAGTGTATGTATTACGACATCAGTTGGCTGAAAGTCAGGGTACGGTAGGTCAATGCAGGGTAACAGCGACATATCGTACAGTACCCCGATGTACTTTCCGATATATCGAACCGTACCCAGGGTTACGAGGGTACCCTCCGATAGTAACCTGGGGGACATAGACCCTATGAGCTATACTTATACCTAGTATATTATTTCTATGGTTAGAATGTTCGCCTTCAGTGCAGTCAAAGAGCCAATATACTAGTAGTATATATAGGGTCTTTGGTTCAAGGATAGAGAACATGGTTCCCAATAAAACCAATATGTCATTTACATCAATATAAATATAATATTATATCAATATAATAGGTTAGGGTTATGGTTAGGGTTAGGATTAGGGTTAGGATTAGGGTTAGGGTTAGGCACATTCACATTGGTTTTATTGGGACCCATGTTCTCTATCCTTGGGCCGGGTCTTTGGTGCAGTGTCTACTTCGGAAAAGAGTTCGGCAGTGGCTACGGGTACGGTAGCCGTATCTTAATGTCTCGAGGGTACGGTTACGGGAGTCCATTCGCTTTCATACTTAACGAGACAAAGATGGCGGCGGTGGCGCTAGATTTCGAAATAACGCCTTGGGAAATAAATTCACGATTTGAGAGTTTAGATGAGCTAGAACCCTAACCCTAACCAGCGCGTGCCAACATCACGAGTGCAGATCTCGCGCGGATGCTAAATGGTGACCCGAGGTGAGCGGCGTTCTCCGGGATTGTCCGTCAGCACGAACGAGAATTTTGCGAGTTTTTTTCGCCTCCTACTGGAATGAAAGGCTGGGTAAAAGACGCGTTCAATCTGCCTTATCCTGATGTTTTTGCGTTTGTCGTTGCAGAGTCAACGAAATGAAAAGTCAAAGAGTCAAAGAAATGGTCAAGGAATTGGGTTGTGATCGTGACGAACGAACGTGAATTAAAACCGCTGATATGCTTACACTTGCAACTTAGTAACTAGTCGAGTGAAAACACCAAGGCTTTAAGTACTATGAGAATAAAAGTAGCATGTTATAAATACTGCCAGCGGCAGTATAGAACCAATTTGCAATATAGATGATTGACAATATAGATTGTAATACATTTTAACCGTTGAATGTGCATCCAATTTACTTAGTATTCAATAATAAATTGACAAATATGCCATACATATCAATGTTTTCCTGGTAGTCGATTAACACAGTTCACATTTACCAGAATCCAATATCATTTAACAGAGTAGCAGTAACTCAATTATTATGACGAAATCACTAAAACTTGTAGGGAAAATGTAGCACAAATGAGTTGGGATTCAATCACAGCAAAAGCAGGGAAAAATAGGGCGAAATTAGTAAGTTTGTGTTAAGCCATTATTTGATATTCTAATATTTGTATTTGTATACAAGTATTTTCCGAGCCGATGAACGAAATCCCCAGCGATATCTCTCATGTAACGACGGCTATTTTGGTAGATGTCGCCACTGCTTAGTGTTTGATCCATAGAAATAACACATTAGACTAGCGTCCCTATATATTTTTACGGTTTGATAGAATATTTGAACTAAAACCCCGTAGGTTTGACGCGAGTGCACCTAGGAGGATGAGAGCTGGGAGCTGAAAGGAGGCGGAATGGGATAAATTCACGAGGAGGTAGATAAGGAGTGGATAGGGGAAGAAGGAATTGCAGAATATTGAGGAGTTGGCGAAGAAGTGAAGTTTATAGGGATAGAGGTGTATGAGATTCAAAAAGTGAAGAAGTGACGAAGGTAGGCCTAGTATTTATGGGCGGAAATGCAGAGAGGTACATGATGACGAAGGTAGAAAGGTAGATGGGATGAAGAATTAATCAGGTGGATGGATTATGAATGTAGTGGATGTGGTCCTGGAGGTAGATGTAAGGGAGTTTTAGAAGAAGTGGAAAAGAGGGTCCGTTGCACCTTCACATTTTTACGCATTTTATAACAGAAGAACAAAATACAACACAACCAGCTTCCCCAAGTCCTAATGTTTTGTAGAAACGAAAATAGGTAGTGAATATTCCCACGTCTCTGACGCTAACATAAAATTGCAGAGTTTATGATCACGAATTTGCTTCCATGTCCATAGAAGGTCAAACTACATAGGCCTACTCAGAGACTCAAGTTTATAGACCACCTGTGTAGCTGGGTTGCTGGGTCTGATATCACATTCAAATAGTTCATAACAAAAATAATTCTGTCAATATACATCTTTGTTTGCAAGGAACATGGGAACATATATAACATGTTTACACTTCCATTATGTTGTAATACAGTAATTACATTTGAATAGTCCATGCTGCTGTGTTTCCATTCCGCTTCTGTTGGACTCAACAGCCATCGGGGTATTTCTTCATTTTGAACCACGGAAAATGGTTGGGGTTCTTGCACCATGCCCAGCTTGCACTAACAGTTTTCACATCTTTAAGCTTGCTGCATGTCCCTCAATTTTCAGTACTTGGACATAAATGCCATTTGCTCACGGTTCCCCATACCGATCAATTACATTTCCTGGTTCAATTACAATTCCATGAATCGCTGGTGAATGGCTCCCCAAGCAAATGAAAGCTATAGTTTGCTGGCTTTTGATGTCAAATGAGAAATGACACAGCCAAACGGATCCATAACTCTACTTTCTTCTTCACCAGGACGTGAATATAGGCTAAACCAGGTTTCCAACTCGGTAACAATGATCTGTAACCAGATAAAAGCACACCAAATGTTCTGTTAGCGATTTTACTGGTATATCTTATGTGCCAGAATGTTTCATGCATTTTCTAGTTTAATGTTTACGTAAATTTTTGAAAATTTGATAATGGATCATAAACCACACTAATAAATGCAGTAAAATACCAGAATATATTCGATCGAGTTGTTGCCTCACACGTCCTGTCAGCAAGTTATGTGCACGTAGCTTGTGACACAACTTGGAGCACATGACCTGTAAACGTGCCTCCCTCGCTTTTGAATTGCGTAAAGACTTGTCTTTGTAATCACGTGTTGCTTCTGCAGCCATTATTCTCACTTTGAGGGCATCCAAATCAGTTGTTAATGCGTATGCATGCTCCTGTAAAATGCAGGAAATTGTAAATTTTATAGATGTTAGCAGATTAATTTCTTTCAACATTTTTTGAGATTCTTATTATTGCTCATCTATATTTAGTTATAAATACAAGACATGAAACAATAGAATATATTACAGACCTGTAGAAAATGCAGAGAGAAGGGATGGGCTATTGTAGGGCTTATTATAGGCACTAATTCACCACACGTCTTGCTTTGGCATTTCTTTTTGCTAATGGACTTCTTTTTCTGCTAAAAAGTTTAGTGAAAAACGTAAAATGTAAATCCACAAATGTAAAACGCTATAAATAATTAGACATGGAATGTATAACATTTTACGAAATAATTATATGAGCACAAATTAAAGTCTGATTACCGTAAATATCTTGGGATTCATGTATAATAAAAATGGCTTCATCTAATTGGTATGTTGTTGCAATTTAATATACATGTAGGGACTAGTATAAATAGTATAAATAGTATAAATTAATGATATTATTGACTTTTTCTTCCAAGGCAATTTTTATTTGTATAGACCTACACATAATGCGACCTTGAATTGGCCAGGAAAATTGTAAATAGAGGGAATGGCTGTATCTCTCAATCGCACAGTCTGACCAGTTCTGTCGAAACAGTCGTCAGTAAAGTGCTCGCTGCAAAGCGAAGATGCCTCTGAAGGCTGGAAATCTTTTCTACGCAATGACTCAGTCCACTCCTTCCGCCTCTGATCATCCTTTGGAAATCTGTTAGATTATATAATTTTCCATATCCATTTATATAAATACTAGATATAAACAATGATAGTTGACTAGCTATATCCTTTGGTTATAATCGAGACGATATACTTATGCTGATAGGGTCTATGTCCCCCAGGGTACTATCGGAGGGTACCCTGGGTACGATTCGATATATCAGAAAGTACCTCGAGGTACTATACGATATGTCGCTGTGTACCCTGCATTGTCCCACCTAGTCCGAGATTCCTCTGACCAATGCCCACACCGACGATTTTGGTGGATTTGGTGTGGGTTTGATGATCTAACCCACACAAAATCAACCAAAATCGTCGGTGTGGGCATTGGTCAGAAGAATTTCGGACTATGTCCCACCGTACCCTGACTTTATATGGACGTATTTCTGATGTTGTAAACTAAAATACAAAAGCTAGCTCTTCGTTTAAAGTGATTACGTCACCGTAAATAGTAAAAAAATAAAATAATATTTCCACTTTTTCACAAAATATAAGTAATTCTGTTCACTTTTTATGGTTAAATTGCTGCATTATACTTCTTATTTTACTATATTGTTCGATGTGAAATCTGGCCAGTGTCTAGGCTGTCACAATGCCCAATAACTCGGCAAGAAGTCGGGGAGCCTTAGCCATGAGTTTGGCTATTGCTTCCCCTCCCGCGTTCTCGGCTCCTTGACGATTGGCAGCCCGGATATCCGCGCGAAGCGCGAAAAACGTCGCTTAGCGGCACACTAACACAACTTCGCTGCACTGTTTCCAACACCTCACCCAGGTCCCTTTGGGTATACACCAAAGCCGTATAATCGCTCAATTCAGCAGTTGTGGCGATTCCACAAGCCTTTTGACTACGCACGTAGCTAGACATTTCCTACAAATGGTCGTAATAGTTGGTTTGCTGCTCGGCGCGCTTCGTTTTCCTGTAGAAAAGCGAGTTAGCATTTTTGCTGTTTCATGCCCTGACATTATTCTAGAACATATGGCGTGCGATAGATGGCGCAACGAGGCTATGTTCATGGCATTTCCACCTAGTTTTTCTGCACACGGCTTCGGCGGCTAAGCTAGACTGGTACCCGCTCGACAGTTCCACACGCTACACTAACTGAGTTCATTGTAGCCAAGGATACTTGGCGAAGTGAAGGTTGGTACCAGTATAGCTGTAACCCCTGCAATCGTGACTTGCGCTTGAACTTGCCGTATCCATCTTGGGAGACCAATGTGATGTTCTCATGTTTCCGATTATGACGTCATAGTTACAGCATATATATATAGCAGAACAAAGTGCATTTTTGCATATTGCGATGGGCATATAGGTTGCGAGATTTCATCGATATCCGTCCATATTGCATCCATCGATATATCATGCCACTGTATTGTAGTGCATACAACTGTGACGTTGTTAGATGTAAGGAGTCAAAAGCATCAAAGAATACTTTCCATCGGTGAGATAACATTTCAATAGTAAACATAACTATTATACTTATAGTTATTACACAATGTTCCTCCCCTACCTATACCTACCTACCCTATATACCGTCTATTTCATCTATTCATTTATACCAGATTACTGAAATATGAAGTCACTGTGTTCCATCCTCTTCTCCTTTTCCATAAGTTAGAACATGTTTTTTCACTTGCCCTTTCAAAGTAATATCCGCTGATGCACGGGGATATGTGGGTGCACATCTCATGTTAGCCATTGTAGTCACGTGAGCAAAAAGTCAATAAAATCACGAAAACAGCACATTTGGAGGATTTTTACAATATGATAACTATAAAATTTATATAAGTATTATAGCTCATAATAACATATAATAGCATATAAGTATAATAATATAGCATAAGTATAAGTAAGTAATATAGCATAATAGCATATAAGTATTATAAGCAGGAGATATCAAATAATTATGTTACAATCTATTCTTATCATTTTGAGTTGACAATGGGTGGTTTGGAACAATGTTTATGTTCAAAACATGACACCGGCAAACTACCGCGAAAATTGCACAGACTCCTTTTGTAACTAGTCATCTATGATTAACTCGTCCCGCTATATGCAAGCACCTAGAAAAACGATCTTGGGCTTCTTTTAAAGGCTAGAAATAGTTATCCGATGTTAGGACGATGTTATTCGCTCGACGCTCGCTTGATTTGACACTTTCACAGCACGAATACACATCCAACAGCTTCCATCTTTGTTTCTCCTTCAAGAACAGTGTTCACTTGTTATAAAAACATAATGTCTCTGTTCGTAACCGAGCTGTGTCACGCGAAATCACACAAAGACTAAAGAAATTCTCGCGTTCGCGAACCTTGCCCAGTAATGGAAATAGCTGTCAGAATCAGGAAACACCTACCGGCGCTCTTCGTGACCTCATTCTTGCGCCGCAATGCTGCAACGTTTTTGCAACGTTCCAATGGCGAGGCTCGTACGGGAGTTGGAAAGCAGTGTGCCGCCTGCGCGCTGCCTATAGCCCATAGACAGGCACTCGCTCCCACCTCTCGGCTTAGCTTAGTCACTCGATGGGTAATCGAGGTGGGAGCGAGTCCCAGTCTATATAGCCTTTGTCCTTGCAGCCATTTCCAGTACTGGGCAAGATTCGTGAACGCGAGAATTTCGTCAGTGTTTCTGTGATTTCGCGTGACACAGTTCGGCTACGAACAGAGACATTATGTTTTTATAACAAGTGAACACTGTTCTTGAAGGAGAAACAAAGATGGAAGCTGTTGGATGTGTA
>NW_014577377.1:46330-67722 GCF_000485595.1 Priapulus caudatus
ATTATATTTATATTGATGGTAAATGAGCATATTGTTTTATTGGGACCATGTTCTCTATCTTGAAGCAAAGACCCTATATATACCTTTTACTATATATTGGCTCTTGACGCACTGAAGGCGAACGATCTAACCATTAGAAATAATATACTAGGTATAAGTAAGCTCATAGGGTCTATGTTCCCCAGGTACTATCGGAGGTACCCTCGAACCTGGTTACGGTATCGATATATCGCCGAAAGTACATCGGGGTACTGTACGATATGTCGCTGTTACCCTGACTACCTACACGTACTGACTTTCAGCGAACTGATGTCGTCAATACATACACTGTCAAGTACCACATCACGATAGAAGAAACCTCAAAACATCGCAATCAAAAAAAATTATGCTATTTATTGACTATATTTTTCTTTTTCTTTTTTTTAAATTACTGACGCGTACTCACGATTTTTCTATTGGTAAAATTTCTGTAAATTTTGCTGGGTTTTTTTACATTAAAAGTACAACTAACGGGACTAAACGGGAGCGCCGTAGCCAGCTTATATTGGGTTTCTTTCTTCAATGCTTGCAAATTGCCCGAGGGCAGTGCTACAGATTGTTACCAGGGGGGGGCGCGTTCTAACTGTAACCAAAGTTTGCGAGCACGCGAAGCGGGCGTCTGGGGCAGTAATTTATTTTTAATAGCACCCTCTCAGAGCGTTTGCTGGCAATATGAGCAAGGGGGGTCCGGACTCCTGGACCCCCTCCCCCCCTTGACACGCCCCTGGTCTGTCGCGCGAAGCGTACCAAGGCGGGAGCTAAGCGACCAGCGGGGAGAGGGTGTGGGCAGCGGTGTTCACTATTCACCCTCCGCACGATGGAGATTTGCAATTATTACACTAAAAGGACGACCTGAGCTGAACATTCTTGCAAATTTAAAAAAAAAAAAAAATTTTGTGTTGCGCCGGGGGCGGTTCTTCGCAACCCTGAACCCCCCCTCGCCTACAGCGCCCTGAAACGTATCATCAAATTCTACCTTATGAGATGTTTCTCACTAGGAAAAATCCAAAAAACCTGGACGATTTGCATATTAGTGTTCCTAACATTAATTGCTTGCCTATAGAGTACGAAGTGTGAACGTCACGTGCTATGACATCGAACCCCCTGTCTAAACAACCCACTGGCTACATAACATTAACTGCCTGTGAAAATGTTGTGCGTATCGTAAAACACGATGTGGCGCTGCAACAGCCGCTAAAAGCATCGTAAGCAATGATCTGACAATATTTAATAATTAATATTTTACTTTAACAATTTTTTTTAATTATTATTTATTTTTTTTATTTTTGTTGCTTTTCACTTCCATTTATTGCGAAATCTATAAAAACTGTATAGAGCTCCGAGAGTGATACGTCACGTGCGACAACGAACCCACTGAGTTCTAAACAATCATCATGCTCTGTAACATTAACTGATGAAAACTGTGTCATGTTTTTGCTACCGATTGTAACCATCATTTGAGAGTCATTATTGCATTTTTATAAGATTTTCCAAAAGATGCGATACGTGAAAAACAACAACAACAAAAAAATAAAATAAAAAAAAAATATATGCAATGTAAGCCGGGAAATCCCAACGCCAAAGCGGATGGCAATGCGGGAAACCATCTTGTGCCGCAGTGTCCGAAGAGATGTCACAACAGGCTGTGATGGACTCCAGATCCAGCATGAGACGGGATACTAGAGAAGCGTTTGCCCGAAAGGAGTGTGACCGAAAGCCGCTGAGCCCAATCTTCGCGCACAGTTCCGCGGCAAGCGACCATCGACTCGCTGGAACGTCCATACGACAGTATCAGGCGGTTAGAAATAAGACAATATGCATTTAGCCCAAGGCTAGTAAGGTAGGTTTTACTAGCCCTTCTGGTTTATCAACTAACCCTAAAGGCATAGATGTCGATTAGTGGTGCCGCAGCGAAATTGTTAGATCTCACGAATGCTCCAAGATGCTTTCTGAGGTATTTGACTGAATTGAATGAGTACAAACCGCAATTAATATTACATGAATCATACACTTGATATATCCGAAATCGGACGGATTACGAAATCTGTCTGAGATTGGTTTACTTGCTCGACTGGCAAGCCAGCCTGGCCTTTAAACTAGCCCTTCCAAACATATTACTAGTCCGGCTATGCTGCCGGCTAATTTTGACCCCTGGCCGTATGCCAGCCAGCACTATGATCTGCGCCGAATGCATAGGCCGCGCGCACGATCCCATAGCGCCAGCGAAAAACAGTCCGCAATTTTAGGGGGACACAGACCGCAGACATTATGCGGACGTGAACAGGTTCACTTGTTATTAAAACATAATGTCTCTGTCGTAGCCGAACGGTTTCACCCTTAAATCACAGAAACACTGACTGAAATTCTCGCGGTCACGAATCTGCCAGTACTGGAAATGGCCCCTGCAAAGGACAAAGTATATAGCTGGACCCTCCCACCCGATTACCCATCGAGTGACTAAGATAGCCGAGAGTGCTGAGCGAGGCCTGTCTATGGCGATTAGGCAGCGCGCAGCGGCACACTGCTTTCCAACTCCCATACAAGTCCTCGCATTGAACTTGCAAACGTCCCAGCATTCCGGCGCAAGAAGAATGAGGTCAACGTTAAGAGCCCGTAGTTTCCTTGATTCTGACAGCTATTTCCAATTACTGGCAACGTTCGCGAACGCGAGAATTCTTTAGTCTTTGTGATTCGTCGTGACACAGCTCGCTTACTAACAGAACAGTATTTTTTATAACAAGGAACATTGTCTGAAGTGAGTAAACAAAGATTGAAGCGCTTGTAATGCTGTATTCGTGCTATCCTAAGTGTCAAATCAAGCGTCGCAGCGTCGAGCTCCTGACACGTCCAGCGAAATAACATCGCTTCCTAACACGCGATAAACTATTTCTACCTTTAAACAAGCCCAAAGATCGTTTTTCTAGACGATCTGCCAGCCGGATATCGCGCGAAGCGCCGCCAACGCCGCCCTGCGGCACGCTTTCACAACTCGCCTGCACTATCTAATTTACGTCTCAACGCGGTCTCTGCGTATCGCCAAAGCCGCCTCATTCTCGTTTAGTTCAGCAGTTTCTGCAGATTGCACGATGATTTCACTCACCATGTCTTGAGACTTCCTTTGAAATGCTCGATAAAACTATTTGGCCACTTGGCCGCCGCTTGTCAGTTTGCTGTAAAAAACCGACTTTGACTTTTGTTCACATTGTAACAATACATAGCGTCATGCTAGCGTTGACTCGCTGAGTTATATGATCGATATTATAGGAACAATTTACAACATGTTTTCGCTATTCTAAAAATCCAGTTTACAGTTCAGTTCATTGTCACTCTATCATGCTAATTGTATCTCTGCATAGTTACACTCCTTCATCAAACTAAGTAAAGATTTCAACATCGGTAGTCAGAAGTGCCTAAACTTGAACAGTGGGAAGCTTAAACTGTAATGTTCCGTAAGAATCACGTGAAATTCCGGAATCGCTCCGACTCGGACGCCCAAGGCATAGAGAACATGGTCATGGTCCCCAATAAACCAAAGCTCGTGATTTCCACAGCACCTATATATGATATCTATAAACGACCCCCAATGCGAGCGACGAATTGTATCCACACCTACGAAATACTTCTATACTACATTAGTACATGGTTACAGTAATTACTGTAAGCTACTACTACTACTATAGTACTACTAAGTACCAGACTACTATACTAGTAGTAGTACTAGTTAAACCAGGAGTAATAATGAACAAACCTGTGTTCCGTACTAGTAAGTTACTAATAATGACGCACTCCTTTTAGTGTTACTAGCTACTCCTTACAGATATAATAAAATATATGCTAACTAAATCAAATCTATATTTACTTACATAACATCTCATGTTTCATAGCATAGCTACTCTCTATACCTATTAGTATTATTGCCGACAGTTCCTGCTAAATCGTCGAAATCACGTCCAACATACGCTGTCGTGCCATGCTGTGCGGCGCGACTGTGCACGCTTACACTAATATAATAGCAGTAGCGAAGCGGCTGCCCAAAATTGCTCGACGCTCGCTTCATTGACAGTTTCACGCACGATACACATCACAACAGCTCCATCTTTTTTCTCCTTCAACAACATGTTCACTTGTTATAAAAACATAACCTGTCTCTGTTTTCGTAACCGACTGCTGTCATGCGAAATCACACAAAGACTGACACAATTCTCGTCATTCCGAACCTTGCCCATAATGGAATATGCTGTCAGATCTAGAAACATCCTACCCGCGCTCTTCGTGACCTCATATCTTGCCCGCCGCAACGCCTGCCAAAACGTTTTTGCAACTTCCAATGGCCCGAGGCTCGTACGGCGTTTGAAAGCAGTGCTCGCCTGCCGCACCGCCTAAGCCCCATTAGACTGGCCACTCGCTTCCACCTCTCAGCTAAGCCCTTAGTCAATCGATGGGCTAATCGAGTGGAGTGAGTCCCACGTTATATAACCTTCTGTCCTTGCAAAGCCATTCCATGACTGGGCAGGGTTTCCGAACGCGAAAATTTCGTTACAGCTCTGTATTTCGCGTGACACAGCTCGGTACGAACAGACACATTATTTTATAACAAGTAACACTTGCACGCTCCAAATGTCTGCCCTCTTGTCCCGCCACTAAATTGTGACTGTTCCTGGCAGCTATGATACGTGCGCCGCTCTAAGCATTCGCGCCACGATCTCATAGCTGCCAGCGCTGCATACTGTCTAGGAGGGGTCGTTCCTGCCGGTCGCTTGAGCCTTGCCGCGGAACGCCGTGCAAGATCTGCCCTCGCACTCGGTCAACACGTCTCTTTCATCCAACGTTCTCTAGTATCCCGGTCTCATCGGGTGTGCTTGCATATAGCGGACGAGTAATCATAGATGACTATTACAAAGGAGTCTGTGCAATTTTCCGTAGTTTGCCGTTCATGTTTTGAACATAACAATTGTTCCCAAACCACCCATTGTCAAAAACTCCAAATGATAAGAATAAGTGTAACATAAAATATTTGAATCTCCTGCTTATAAACTTATATGCTATTATGCTATATTACTTACTTATACTATCCCCTATATTATTATTATATATTACTATATAATTATATCAATATAATAGGTTAGGGTTATGGTTAGGGTTAGGATTAGGGTTAGGACTAGGGTTAGGATTAGGGTTAGGGTTATGCACATTCACATTGGTTTTATTGGGACCCATGTTCTCTATCCTTGGGCCGGGTCTTTGGTGCAGTGTCTACTTCGGAAAATAGTTCAGCTAAATACTAAAATAGTGATCGAGGATTGATCGAAATTCGTAAACAATTGACATAATAAGGTAGGCCTATAGTTCAGCCAAAACGTTTTCTTACTTATGAAAAGTAATCTTTGCTGCCTTTGTCGCTTTCGACCTACAGTTCCTACAGTTATACGCACAGCAATAATCTGGCATGGTACTTTAGACATGCAGACTTTACGACTACATGTATCTTCTACCGCTTCAATATGGCTACCGAAATCACGCCAAACGTCGCATGGATGCGCCGCAAACATTAGACTGGTACTCGCTCCCACCTCGATTACTCGATGGGTGGTTATTACGCGATTACTCGATTACACCCTAAGCCGAGAGGTGGGACCGGGTACCAGTCTACGCAAACAAAACACGGGAGAGGTAGGAAACTTGTAAGAGGTATAATTTCAACATGGCCGCGCCCATTTGAATGTTTCAGTACACAATATTAATTTCGTAGTTTTGTATTTCCCGCGTTCATTATTATTATATAGGGCCTACCTCAATGAATAACTGGAGAAAGGTCGTTAGTAAATCGCGTGTGAGTGCACATCATTATATAGAGAAAGGAAATTATGGAAGAGGATTTGCCCATTACCTTGTCGTGTTGCAATTATCTCCTGACTCGCAGAAACACGAAGTAAAGGTACTATTAGTACTAGGTAATACTACTCCTAGTGGTAGTACTACAAACAACAGATACTCAACTCAAGATTTACGATATAGCTTAATGTAATTTGTAAACAGTCTTGTAGTTGTAGTTGTAAATAAAAGTCTGATAAATCAGCCCAGATGAATAATTAGCCACAAGTGACGCTCATACTCATAGTCATAGGGTCTATGTCCCCCAGGGTACTGCCGGAACGTACCCTGGATACGGTCCGGTAAACCGGAACGTACTCTGGTAACTATCTGATATGGTTAGGGTTAGGGAGTAGGCGTAGGCGTAGGTGACATATATGTACCTGAGGTAACTATCTGATATGGTTATGGTTAGGGAGTAGGCGTAGGCGACTCCTTAGACACGTTAGTGGAGTAGGCGAGGTAAGATCCGGCATATTAGATAGTACCAGGGTACGTTCCGGTATACCGGACCAAACCCAGGGTACGTTCCGGCAGTACCCTGGGGGACATAGACCCTCTCAGCACAAGTGACCATTGACTAGTACGTGTCCTGCGGTGTAACGTTGTCGTGAGTGTGGGCGCATTTGCAAATGTATACATTTAGTGGGTTTAACTATTAATGGGAACAGAAAAGCACCCAGGTGACGAATACAGTTGAGTATCAGTATGTACATCGTCTCAATCCTACCCTTAGTTCCTTAATGTTATGTAATGTTGTGTTATGTTACATTATGTCAGTGTACACGACATGGGATATAGCAGCAAGGTAGTGCTTCTGCATGTAGTGTAACTACATCCAAGCCACAAGGGATGGACAGTCCCCAATGTTGACAGCCAGGTTTTTACATCTTGAGAAATTTTAATGCCATGGTTGGGTTTGAACCTGTAACATTCATAGTGAAAGGTGGGCGCAATAACCCTTTGACCACTAAGCTTTCTTCGAGGCGCATACCAGAGCCTCTCTTTTGCATAAATCATCATAATCGGCACCCTATCCGTAACTATACTACTAACGTAACCTTACCCTAAAATAATCTTATACTTATCCTAGATACTCACAAATTTATTATGCATACACTCGAGATGTCGGACGTTTCCCCTGTCTACCCAAAGTCGCTAGATTGCCTACCATTAACCAACTGTTATTTGAATAAAGGTAAAATCTGTATCTATTATAACACATAGGTCTACCCCCCAATATTCTTAGGAGTACAGATTGTAAACCTGTGGTGCATTAACTAACCCATAATAGCATTATTTTATCATAAAAATCAGCATCACTATTTCCAGCCATACTAGAGATAATCTTATACACAAAGTGATACAGGATTTACCTTGTATTTACTTTAGGATGAGTTTGTCTGGTGTCTGCAGACATGGACTAATCAGCTTGCGCAAGCAGAGAGATATGATGACATGTTCAAGGCCTTTGAACAGGCAGTAGAAATCTATCCGGAATGTGAAGATGTCTACTATACCATGGCCCTCCAGCTTTATCAGTATGTTGAATAAATTGCACTTTTTCCAAATTCTTCCAAGTGGCATTTTAGTAACTCTTGGAACTCTCTGGATCAGTTAGATTGATATAATAAAAGCTATGATAGGGATAAAAATCTGTTTGTAGCTGTGTTGAAATGTGCCAAGCCTCAGTGGCATATCTAAATTATGCTATCCTGCAGTGGAAGGTTGTGTAGAATCTGTTCCTGAGTATAAAAAGTATGCAAACTGAAGCATATAGTCTGAGCAGCACATATGTGTATAATCTTTAAAATTATTTACTAGTGATATATACACATTTATGTTTATGTATTATGCATGAAGATATAGGGTTTGACCCCCAGCTTTATCTGAAAGGTTACTTTATGTTTTTCTGTTGAAATATAAGTCTAGGGTTTTTCGGCGAAGCGGCTCTTCACCTCCAGAAGGCTATCTACATCAATCGCCACCATGTCGCTGCCAAGGAAACCCTTCAGAACCTGTGCAGTCACCTGGTGGAGAGGTGGCACTTTAGAATGCTGAATGACCAATGGAGAAACACAGCATTCAAGAATGCTATCGTGACAGCCGTTGCTCAGGGCCACACCAGCGTGCTGGACATTGGTGCTGGAACAGCGTTACTGAGGTGGGGATGAAAAAGCTGTGTAACTTGCTGCACAATTAACTGCACAGCTAACTGCACTGGATATATACATTTTTAGCTCACCTTGACATTGTCAAGCTGAGCTATTGCCATGGGTCGTCGTCCGTCGTACGTCTGTCCGTTCGTCCGTCCGTCCGTCCGTCAACATTTGGCTATGGTCAACGATAACTCAGGAACCGTTTGATCCACATGTTTGAAATTAGGGATAGTTGTTACTGCTATGCTCCCATATTAAACGTCCTATTTTGGAGCACGCCAGTCGAAGTACTTTCGAGCCACGGCAATTTTTTGGCAAAAATGGGAATTGCCATTAGTCAGTTCAGGTTTAACGGATTTTGCTCATTTTTGATATGAGAATGAATAAGGGCTAGGGATTTTTATATTTAAAAAAAAATTATATAAATTAGGTAGGATTTGGCAATTATATAGCATATTATATAGACACGCAGGTAACAAACAGTCTGTGGTGTCACACTCGTCTGGTTCGTTTTACAAGATTTCATTGACAATATCTTGAATGCAAAATTCCTGCTATGAACATATTATGATTTATACTATTATTATTATATTATTATAATTATGATATAATGATTTATACTAAGAAACATCAAGGTGGGTATAGCGCCATCTATCGTCACAAATTGTGATTCATTTGGTTTATAAATTATTTATAATTTATATATAATATTATTTATTATTTTCACATAAAAAATTACACATAATTATCAAGAGTATATAATGGGAGTTCTCCCATATATACTCTTCATTTCTATAATGTACGTTGATGGTTGCTCAATTAAAACTGACTTCTTCTCACTTAACTCACTCATATGTGTCCTTTTTTGTGGTGAGCTACAATGTCATTGACACTTTCATTTATGTACCGCATCAAACGTCTTACTATTTTTTGGAGGGATGCGAGAGTGGCATTCATCGTTTGCCTGCGCACATAATTTGTTATTACTAATATGTGTATAATGTTTCGATATTCCAGTATGTTTGCAGTGCAAGCAGGGGCACGGACAGTTTATGCCTGTGAGATGTCACCAACTATGCATGCTATTGCCGCTAAAGCACTGCAGGCAAATTCCATGTCTGATGCAGTAATGCTAAAGTGTGAAAAGTCGACATGCATGTTGGTCCCTGAAGATATCGCTGAGAGGTACACAGTATGTGGTAACAGAGGGCACTTCACAGTAATTTCTTGTAGATGAATGGCCAATCTATGATAAATAATCAGTTGGTGAAGTGAATGCTGTCTGAATTATTTGATGTGTATTTTAGGCAGCTTTTGCACATGGTAGAGTAACCCACAGTTTTGCTGCTGATGTAAGCTCCTGTATTGCACTGCTTGTATTTGCTTGTGGTTGTAAACCCTGTCATGACACTGCATATCACACTTTCATCAATTATCACATTTTGATATAAAATAATATGTGCACAGCACTTTGATTTTATATAAATGCATGGTAATAACAGTTACACATTCATTGATATGAATTTCTAAGTGAGTTTCCAGCAGTTCTTTTACACCCATTTAATCTTGACATTTCAGAGTTTCTTTGGTTGTCACAGAAACCGTTGACAGCGGCCTGCTCGGTGAAGGCATTTTGACAACACTTGAGCATGCATGGGACAAGCTTCTTATGCCAGCTGGTAGAGGGCGTGTCATTCCACAAGGAGCAGTGCTGTTCATATGCCTGATTGAATGTGATGAAATAAAGATCAAGACCAGGTGATTAAATGTTTATAGAAAGATTATGTAAAAATAATTACTTGCACGATGCCCAGATTGGCCAATATTAATGCTAGGGATAATTAGTGACAATAATATCTATTAACTAGACTACTACAGACATCTTAACAATGTTAATTCGGTTTCTTTACAATTACTTTATCGTTGACCTTTTAACATAAATTTCGATAGAAATATATCACACAATACATTTCCAGTAACCACGGCTTTATTATTCTTGCATAAATTAAAAGTCAGGGTAGTTCTATGGTTTCAAATTCATACACTAGTTGTAGTTATGTGCATCAATTCGTACTCACACGCATTACAATAAAAATCGAGCGCATGATGACATTCATGTTAATCGCTCGATCGGCGATTACCAAAGTACCGAGGCTTCACGCGCTAGCTCGTCTTACACACGCTGTTGTCGCAGGTATTGCAGTTCGTCAAAAAATGCATCAAATCAGTGATTGCAAAAGTACAAAAGTAGCAAGTACAGTCCACAATCTATTATCCGAAACTCTTGAGACCAGACACGTCTTGGAATTCGGAATTTTTCGGATTTCAGAATGGTAGTACAGTGCAGGTAATACATATCGTATATCCTGCAACTAGCCAGTACTAAAACCCAAGTTTTTAAGAGGCCAAGTGCTATACCGGTACAGTACAATATGTATGAGTAATGTCAAACACATTCATATTTTTTCAGTGAACCTTGTGCAGCCAAACGCGAGCTTTGGTGTTCAGACGACCTCGACGAAAAAACTTTCGGTTTTCGGATTAAAAGATTGTGTACTGTATTTCCCGTGCAGGTACTGGGGATCGTCGTTCGGCACACTGGACCTGAGCTGCGCGCGGCTGTGCAGTGAGGAGTTACGGAGCGGGCGCTACACGTCCGAACGTCTCGCGGCCATGCGCGGCGGCTACTCGCGGCTATCAAAGCCCACGCGATGCATCGACGTCGACTTCAACAACCCGCAGGCAAGGCATTCCCCCGCGTCCGCTGCGAACGCGTCAGTCGCGAATGACAAGGCGAGAGCTCGTACGCGACAAAAGAACGTGACTCTACGATAGGCGCTTGCGCACGCCCCGCAATGTTAATTTAGTTTCTTAACAATTGCTTTATCGTTAATCTTTTAACATAAATTTCAAGAGAAATATATCAGGCAGTAAGTTTCCAGTAACCACTGCGTTATTGATCTCATATGACTTAAAAGGCATGCTAATACTTTGGTTTTGTACACTAGTTGTAGTTATGAGCATCAATTCGTAGTCGTTACCGCAGAGTCGTGTTCTTTTGTCATGTGCGAGCGCTTGGTTTGCCGTTAGTCGGTCGTCGTGTCAGAGATTGACAGTCGATTCTAAGGATGGTCGAACGTCGTCGCATGATTGATTGTGCGCTGAGATACTGCGGACGTTTTCTCACGGCATCTGGTTTAGGTGGAGGTGGCCCTCTCGTGAGCAGGGAAACGAAGTTTGGCTGTATATACGCGTGATTAGTTGACACATTGTTTATGTTAAATTAGGTGATCAAGAATTGGATTGCGGGCGTCCGAAAAACAGTGCGAGTGCCAGTGGTGCGCTCCGGGAGGCTTGATGCAATCGCGATGTGGTTTGACCTGGTGGTTGATACAGAGAACGTAGTACACACGTCGCCAGATAGAGAGACATGTTGGGAGCAGGCCGTTTTTCCACTAGGTACAATAATGATGCAAGCTGTTGACTCGTGTAGGAAACACACGGACACATTAGGGAAAGTGCTTGGCTGCCATTGGCTGTATTATTTATTTATAATTACCTATGGCTGTTATTGATTGCATCACGAATATTTACTTGCCACACTGATTACCTTTCCAGTGATTTTTTGAATGAAAAGATGAAGGGTGAACTTTGGCTAGAAATGAAAGTTACTTAATTTTAAATTTTAATGCCAAAAAAGAATTAACAAATATTAATTAACACACCTGAAATGAGAAACCTGACTATGGAGCAGCAGCAGCAGCTTATTGTGTTTTAGTTTACGCAGTGTTGTGTATGTCTGTATGACCTCGCTAATCACCACTCGCTCGCATATAACGCGGAAAGGGCGGTCGTAGACGCGTCGTATCTTACGCCGATTGTGCTGCCACCTGCACAGATTGTACGTCGATGCTGGACGCCGGCGACACCTGTCTGGTGGAGGTGCGCACATCTGCCGATAGCGCCTCGTTCACCTGTACGAACCTCAGCAGCCAGCTTAGCGTCAGCACCGCCATGTGGGCGGAGGAGGACGCGCAGCGCCCCCTACGAGAATCCTCGGTCGAGCACGACACGGCGAGCGGAGCCACGAGATCCGGTGGCGACGTCATAGACGGAAGCGACATCGTAGAGGGTGGCGACCTCTACGTGACCTCGGCGGCGGTAAGCGATCGTCGCTGTGGACCATCGACGAACGGGTTTGGCTGCGGCGAATCGGACGCGTCGTGCTTGGACGGCAGTCTCGTCGATTCGTCCTCCGCGTTCGACGACGCGGCGGTCGCGAGGACCGACAGGGGTGAGCGGACGAGTTCCGAGAACTCGTCGGCGTGCGGCATCGATAAACACGACCTCTGCGCCAAAGCCAACGGACTGCAGCTAGATAATCTCGCGACGGACGCGGCGGCGGCATCCCGCGGCACGTTCTCCTTCTCGCGTTCGACGAGCGCGAACTGCGCCGCGCGTCTCGGCGAAGCGCCCGACGGCACGATGCGGCGCGTCGAAGACGACGCCTCGTACGGCACATGCGGAGACCGGTCGCTCGCAGCACGGCCCGGCGATGGGCGGTCGTTAACTTTTCCGGCAGGTTTCGATGATGACCGGTCGTTGTTTTCGCCAGCGGAGTCCAGATACAGTCAAGCGTTGATTTCCACAGCTTCGCCTCGTGAAAGTCGATCGCTGACTTCCCTGAGAAAATCCAGTGAAAGCCGGGTGCTAGCCTCACCAGGGAATTCCAACGGAAATCAATCGATAACTTGTCCAAGAAACCCCAGTGATTGCCGGTTGCTAACCTCTTCAGCGAATTCAGACAAAGACCGATCGCAAACTTCCCAGAGAAACCCGAGTTATAACCGGTCACTAACTTCCCCAGTTAATTGCGATGAAAACCGATCGCCGATGCCCTCAGCAACGAGTGGCGACGAACGCTTACCATCTGCCCTGGCAATGTACGGCAACGACCGCTCGCCGTCTCCCACGGCAACGTGCCGCGAGGACCTATCGCCAACTCGGGCAGATCTCGACGAAGATCGCTCGCCGTCTCCCACGGGAAATCGTGACGACTGTGCGCCATATTTGCCGGGGAATCCCGGTGAGGACCGATCACCGCCTCGCGAGCACCGCCGCGCGACGTGGACGCACTACGTCGGCGAGAACGTCGTGAGCCGGCTGAACGACGCGCGCGCGTCGCACGAGTACCTGCGCGCCGTGACGCGTCTGTGCGCGGGCCGCGCCTCCGCCACCGTCGCCGTCATCGACCTGAGCGGACACTTCTCCCTGCTCGGCCTCCACGCCGCGAAGCTCGGAGCCGCCGTCGCATACGTCGGCCAGACTGCGCGCGACGCCGCCGCGCTGCGCGCCGTCGCCCGCAGCAACGGCATCGCGGCGGCGCGCGTGCGCTTCGTCGATCGGCTGGAGGAGTGCGGCGGAGGCTGGGACGCGGTGCTCGTCGATCCCGTGGAGGCGTCCGGCGTGCTGCAGCAGCGTGTGCTGGAGAACGTCGCCTTCGCAAGGTAAGCTGCGTAGACTTCACCTACTGCTACTGCTATTACGTGTCATTACTACTGCGCGTAGATCAGGGAAAAAATTACTTTTTTTTTCACGGGAGCTCTTTTTCAAGTCTGTGGAAAAGTAGCGCTCGTCAAAAATTTTACGGGAGCTATTTTGAGCCTCACGGGAGCGATTTCCGAGGTTTGACGAGCGAATCGCTTATCGCTCCCGTGTATTTTTTACCCTGGCGTTGATTGCCAGCGTAGAGTAAGGTTGACTTATATAATGAGGATAATATTAATGCGTAGTACATATGACTGATATCGTAACAATAACAACACACAGCACAGATACCTGATGTAACAGTGATAGTAATAAAGATAATATATAGTACAGTAAACCAGTATAACCACAACAACAATGATAATAATAATAATAATAATTATTATAATAATGATAACAAAGTTTCACTAACATGTGTCAAATGTGCCAATCACAACGTCTACTAACGAGAGAACATAATAGATTGCCAATTTTAAGGGTAGTACAACTTCCTTCTGTTGCAAGTAATTCTGTCCAGCTCCAAGAAACCATCATACATCAAAAGACCTGTATTAAAGGACCTGGCATCAATAGACCCTGTAGGTCTCGCCTAGTATAGTCTTGTATAGTATAGTATAGTCTTGGGCTAATTTCTCTAGTGAGATTTTGAAAGTCTTATGTTCTGTAGGGCATGTAGCTTGAAACCAGCTGGAACGGTGCTGCCACATTCCCTCTCAGTTTATGGCATTCTCATTGATTCGCTGAGCTTGCAAAAAGACTGCAAGGTGTTGGACGATGAATGCACCCTTGGCCTGAAGGTGGCACCCTACATCAATCAGTATCAGGTATTTCACGCAGACAGCGGATGGCAAACAATTGATAATACAGATCTGATAATTAATAAGCCGTAGCTACGCATCCGGTTACCAGACGCGCAGCTCCCAGGCTATGCGTCCGGTCATATGTTTCTTATGTGAACCCAACTATATTTTTTTCAGTAAAAAATAATAAACAATAAGTTTTTACCATAATATTACTTTCCTCTAGGTATTTTATCGAAAAAATGTGTTTTTGTAACTTTTGAAGCAGTAGTAAATCCAGTAAAATCAACGATTTGAAAGGGGGCGGGGCCTAATCCTGACGTGGACTTGGGAATCTGTGCTGAGCTTTGTAATGGATGACCGGACGTGTAGCCACTGTGTAATTAATAATATATTGTAATGTACTTTTAAACGTATACCCAGATTTAAACTTGGTTCCATGAAGTGTCAAACGAAAGTCATTTTCTAGACTGATTTTTCCCCGTCGGCGCATGGCCTGGAGGTAACTCCCCCCAGAAATATTAACACACCCAATAACGAAAAACACGTTTTCCAACTGAAAAAAAGCTCTTGTCAGTTTAAAAATCATCGGGTAGGATGTACTTTGTGTAATGCATTTATTTTGTTCTGGTGTTATATCTGGTTATTTTGATATAGCATAATATTGTCTCATATTGTCTTGTATGGATCATATTCCTACTGCTGTTCATCATATGGTGTGAGCATGGCATACTGCTACATTTTCACTACATTCATATATAACATGCTGTAACAGAAGATATCGATGAGACTAACATAAGTTGAAAGTGCAGTAATTGTTCTTTGCTAAACATACGCATTACCAACATGGGATAAACTCTTAAACCAAAGCTCTGGAGGCTGACCCAATGGAACCACATCCCGTAGTTTTTGACCCTAGCCTCGCATATATATATATATATTTACATATATATATGCCCACACATATATCAGTAGCAAATAATCTCAAATGTTTAAAAACAATTTACAGCAATACGACAGTAAATGGCTATAAACCTATTTTAGTATACTATAGGCGAATGATAATAAAGGTATGAAACATTTTTGGGTTTATTTATGCCAAAATCGGCTAAACCCCAGGAAAATACGCATCAAACTCCTTTGAGATTATTTACTACCGATTTATATGTGTATATATATATATATATAATATAATATAATAGTATACTAATATATGTAAATAACATACAGTATCAAAATTTGCTAAACATGATAATATCAAACACTTGAAATACGTGACGTTGTTGTTGTCACTTCGCAGACGTACACGCAAACTCGACTCAACACGCGTTGACGCGCCGCTCGACAACGTTCACTAACCCGTTCACGCTGTTCGAGACGGTCGATCTGAAACGCCTGACCAAACCTACCTCCCACTCCTCCCCCTCCCCTCTTCCGTCTCCCCCTCCCGGCCGGCGAGGACGCCATACCGCAAATACCTCGACAAGAACCGTCGAGCGATCGCGGACGGTGATCCGACGACGACGGGCCTGCGCGCCTGCCTCTACTGCGCTGTCACGCGCGTCGCGACTAGGCCCCCTGACCGCGGCGCATCATCGACGCATAGCGACGACATCGTAATCAACTGGCCCACCGCGCTGGCGCTTATAGAACACACCAGAGCGACGCGCTCTGCGCGACCCAGCGGCTGCTGCTGCGCGCATGCGACGCCCTAAGAGCAGCCTGCGATCAGACGTCTACATCAAGAGGTTGCGCACGAGCCCACGTCGGCAACGAGACCATATCGCGTAGCCGAGCAGACGAGGGGAGGAAACCACACCGAGGGGAAGGGGAGGAGAGAGAGATAAGGAACAGAAGAGAGAGAGAGAGAGAGAGGGAGAGAGAGAGGCAAATAGAAAGAGAACGCGAGAGAGTGGCTTGGAAGGGGGACGAGAGAGAGCAAGAGAGAGAAGAGAGCGAGAGAGAAGAGAGAAAGAAAGAAAAGAGAGATGGAGGAAGGGGATAGAAGAGAGAAGAGTAGAAGAGAAAGAGAGACGAGAGAGGTGAGGGAAGGGGAAGAGAGAGGCAGAAGAGAAGCGAAGAGAGAAGAAGAGGATGAGACGTAAGCGGAGGGGGAAAGAGAGAGGCAAGAAGAGAAAGAGAAGATGAGAGAGAAGGAGGAGGGACAAGAGAGCGAAAGAGAGAGGGGGCGCGGCGCGGAAGAAGATATCGGTATCGGCGGGACGAGGAAGAAAGGGGATGGGAAGAGAGCGAGCGAGTGGGAGAGAGCGAAGAGAGAGAGAGAGAGAGACAGAGAGGAGAGAAGCGAGAGAGAGAGAGAGAGAGATAGATCTGCTTGGTAGCTACATATGTGCGGACGGCAATGTTGGATGTGGCTAGCCGCTGTTGCGACGGTGATGTGTGCGGTTGAAGCGCAGTTGATAGTAGCTCTAGTACTATAGCCCGCGTACAGTGGCTGCCGCAGGCCCTGCAGTGCCTGCGGCAGTCACTGTACGCGGGCTATAGTACTAGAGCTAAGTTGATAGGTGACTTGACGCGGTGCGATGGGGTGCAGTGATAAGACCACCTTCACAAGAGGCAGTTAACACTGTATAGTGTATAGAATGCTGTAGAAGTTACTGTTGCGAAGAAGAATTATGTAGAGTAAATAATATTGATATGGCTATCATAAGATGTTTAAAATTATGCGTGATATAATTTTTATATTAGATAAATCTTTGGGCACTTACTGAGATTGAACTTGATTTGCTCATTCAGTTTGTGTTCAGTTTATGCAATTAAATGATTGCTTTTTCTATTAATCTGATTTTGTTATCATATATACTCACTCTGGTACCAGGAATTAGATGACGCTGACAATCTGAGAGCATACATCGATCTGTTTATTCGTCATAATCTGAAATACCTACAACACAAGACATGACAGTGAAGATATAACAAATATTCCATTATTTTCTTATATTGTTTCAAAAAATCGTTAAAATTTAATTGTTATTATTAAATGAATACATTTTAGATTGAATATGTATTTGCTAAAAGTTACATTTCAGTTTACTATTCCTTTATACTACATTATTTTACTATCACGTGGATAAATTCATGTAATATAGAGTTTTAGTTTTAAGAAGTCACCTCTATGACTATTTCTCTCCAGTTTTCGTCTGAAACAGCACAAATTCAGTTCGGTCGTTCTCTCGCCTCTCGGCTCTCATGTATTAGTGTCATTATTTAACCAATTATTCTACGCTGTTATCATGCCAGGTACACAACTACTAAGCAGGTGATAATTGGCAATTTTTTACTATTCTAACTACATTCTTAACGTGTTTGCTAACAAGAATTAATTTTATTATAAGAGAAAAACGCAGACGCATTTCTTTGTAATCAATTAACGCGGGAAACTTCCTATTTACGCGGTAACTTTGCACGTGTTTTCATTTGATTCTTTATATATATATATATATATATACATATGCGTACAATATGTGATATTGAGTGGAACCCCTAGGAAGGTATTACTTTAGGTTTACTCCGTTAGCAGCTTGTATTGTTACTAGGCCAACAAGTGTATTAATTAAATGTACCATGCAGCAAGTTTTGATTTCAAGTAACTCTGAAGAGGCGTCAAGTGATAGTTATGAAAGAGAAACAACTAGCACCACGCACGCGTAATAGCTCCGTCTACCGTTTGCATCCACAATATTCTCAATCATTTGCCTACACAACAACACGTACGCGCACACGCACACGCACACGCACACGCACACGCACACGCACACGCGCACGCGCACGCGCACACGCACACGCGCGCGCGCCATAAGGATGTTTAAAAATTATTGGCTTGTGATATAATTCAATTTTATACCTATTTATAGTTAATGTAGAATCTTGGTGTGGATCATCGTATAACTCGGAATTGAGACTTTGATAGTTGAGCTCATTCAGTTTTGTGTCGAGTTTATGCAATTAAATGATTTTGCTTTTTGGATATTATCTGATTTGTTATTATATATCCTTGGGCTTGACTTTGGAATTATTTGAGGTGTGACGTTTGATTTCATATGTGTTTGAGCATACATCCGATCTGTCTTATGTCGTTGCCAGTACTGATGTTAATGAATACTAACAAGTCACAAGGACTGTTTAGTGAATGCAAGGTGAAGGGAATTTGCATTTATAACAGATGCATACTCTCCTATTTTGTTTCTTTCAGAATACATATGTTATACTCACAATTTGATCCGGTTGAATTTAATTGTTATTAAATGAAATGGTTCTTAAAGTGTTTAGATTTGAAGTAATTATGTTATATGTTGCTATATTTAGGAAGTTACATTTTCAAGCTTCTAACTCTTCCGTTTATATACCTCTCGTCTGTACTTTTACTATCACGTGGATAATATTCATTCTACAATATAACGGATTTTAGTGTCTTAGAACGTCTTTACTGAATGTATTTCTCTCCAGTTTTCGTGCTGAGACATGCACAATTCAGTTCGGTCGTTCCCTCTGCTCGCTCGGCTTGTTTAATAGCTCATAAGTCTGTCCTCTCATTTAACCAATCTAATCTCCTCGAATGTTTTCATGCTAGGTAACACACACTACTAAAGCATTAGGTTTTGTATAGCAATTGCGACATATCTTTTTACCATTTATTACTCTAACTATAATTTGTTTACACGTGTCTCTCGCTACAAGACGAAGAAAACTATAACATGTGTAATTTATCCTATGAGGCTCTCGCTGGATGTTTGCTCGTCAACTCTAATGAAAACTTCTCGATAAATGCAATGTAACGCAGCAATTGGGACCTTGCCTCATTTTTAACGCTCCTACATTGTGTTCCGTCCACTCTCTCAGCTCTCTCTCTCTGTTTACCAAGGTTAAATGACCATCTCTCTCGTTTCCTGCTCTCATCCACTACTGTGTAACTCCTTTGCACGTTGCTTGCCTCACTTGGCTCAATTCACTCTCTTGACGCTCCTCTCTCAGCTTTTACTCATGTTACATAACTATATTAAGAGTGGGGATAGGTATATATAGAGATGATAGATGATTCGTCAAAGTACTGTGGAATATTGAGATAGGAAGCCTAGGAATGTATATACGTTGCTACGCTCTACTGCAGGTTCGCGGAGGGGTAGATGGAGGTTTATTGGGTGTAGCTAAGGACAGGACATAGGTGGTATTATTAGGAATTGGCGCATGCAAAACAGAGGTTTTAGATTTCAAGTAAGGCGTGAAGTAAGGCGTCAAGTGTAGTATATGAAAAGGCGAGAACAACTAGCCCAGCACGCGTAAGAGCTTGTGGCTTCGCTTTTGACGGTGCCATCATGAGTTACTCGGTGCAGAAATACATATTGGGCCTGAACACAACACAGGACAGTGACGCAGACGTCAAGCGAGCACTACGCACTAAGAGCGACAGCACTACGTTCACTCCGCGCCACGCACACGCGGACACACGTCCATGACTACTCGGACGCTGGACGACTTCACAATTTGCGGAGTCGACTATACCACAACGTATCAACTCACACGATTTTAACCACACAGCACACACGCACGTACGCACTGCCACACACGCAGACGCCATCAACACCAATAGCAACGCAACGTAACACACTAATACTTTCTAGTACTCCATCCACTCTCACCTCCATCGATCTTCATTGCACACCACCGCATCACCAATGGCGCCGCACAACACATTCACGCACGCATTCATGCTCTCTCATCACACCATCAAACTGGACTTTCACTTTGACGATGGTAGTTTCTACATCAATATTAAGGAACTAACTCTCCTTCTCTCTCTCTCGCACACATGCCATTTATATTCCATCTCGCGGTTCTTGGAATGGACACAAGAAGACACTATCGGTGCTTTGCGGCCATCCCGCACGTAAACCAAAACCGAGTGCACTGGCATGTTAAAGCTTGCGCCATGTCGAGCAAACCAGGTAGGGAACGAGTGTCCATGCATTTACGCGACTCGCGAGCTACTTCTGAACAATGTGGTGTATCATCATGCACCTTGTGATACTGTCAAACTGTATATATATCATATCCAGTGCTGACAGATGATGAAATCTGTTTAACAAACTGTGATGCCGTTAACATGGACAATGACACTCAAGTATTTTCTTATTAAAGGATAGCCTGGTCAAACATCAGAAGTAATATGATGCTGCAGTTTTGTTAAAGCCTCCTAAGGGGGCTTCTAGGCCGGCTTGTTAGGTTAATCAATTGTCTATTTTTTCAGTATTCTCGCGATATTATATTCAGCAGATAGGCGTTCAAAATAAACTAGAAGGTATTGATACTCTACGGTATCCGATTCAGCCGATAGGCGCATGCTTTAATCCTTATATTGCACCCGTGATTGCGATACTTTCGGTATAACCAGTATTCTACTCTTCCGAATTTTTAAATATGTTTTAATAATATACTTAATATATCGATACTTACTATAGGTTTTTGATTGCAAACGATACTCTATATTATATATATATATATTAAATAAATAAATAATAAATACAATTATTATATATTATTATAAATATATGCGGCCGTGTCTGTGTTGTGATGCTGTGCGGTGTGTTGGTCCGCCCACTTCAAAGCGAACAATCTGATTACAGCTTGCGACAAAACACTTTTCCAGCCAAAGGCTACAGGTACTGGGGTGTTTCTGGTATTTATTTCATTTTAAAAAGGCCAAAACTGCATTTGTAATATCTTGATAAACGGACAGTATAGTTCCAGTCTGTGAGTGTGTTATTTAGTTATGTGTGGTGGAATAAATTTGCCTAAAATGAATGTCGTTCGGTTAAATAGCCATTTTTAGGTATAAATATAATTGCACTTTTGCTGATTAGCCCTCGGTCCTTGCCAACGCTGCAAAGATAACCGTGCGGGCAGTTTGCTGTGGCTAAATACGCAAAACTTTTCGCGGGTCGTGGTGATGTGTGGTATG
>NW_014577377.1:67747-76865 GCF_000485595.1 Priapulus caudatus
ACACACACACACGCAACGCACACACGCACGCACACACACCACACACGCACACACACACACACACACACATACACACAGCGCACACACACGGCGCACGGCACACACAGCGCACGCCACGCACATGCACGCACACACACATAGAGTTACTTGAGATGCTTTTTATAATATTTAAGCATCCTAATATATCCACCACAATATATTTGTGGATGAACAGGGCAATATCCTGTTTGGGCAGTCCCGCCACGTAAACCATCAGGTGCAAATGGCATAGCTTAGTTGCGTGTGAATTACATTGTGTACACCAGTATTTACTGGTACCTGTCAAACATCAACTATATATGCTGCAGCATTGTACAGCGGGTACGGGGGGTTAGAACAATGTTACTTATCCTGCGAATTAAATATTCACAATAACGCCGCTCAAATGAAACTAGAAGGAATCCGACAGTTTGCCGATCAGCGAGAGTAGCCCGATAATCATTAATTTGCGAAAGGTATTCTAAACAGTTATTTCAATTACGTATTTTACTACTAATATCATATAATATATTTAGTGTATTTAGATTATACTAGTATATATATATATAATAATAACATAAAATAAATAAATAAAAATATAGTATACTATATAGTATTATATATGTGTGTGCTGGGTGGTGTTGTGAGTGTGTGTGTTGTGTGCATCGACCTTGCGGGCGTGCGTGCGTTGGTACCCTGTCGTGTGTGTGGTATGTTTATGTATCAGTATATATGTTGCTTAACCCATCGTCCGTGCAGCTGGGCGTGATTCTCTTTACAAGCTCTCCGACAATTCTCACTTATGTTTCTCGGTGTACTTCCACCAGTCGCATTGGCGACTGTCAGCGCCACCACTGCGCACCGGTATCTTTGCATTTGTTGTCTGTTTGTGACCCTGACTCGAATCGGGACGCGTGTGCTCGTACGTGTTGCTGTTCTCGCGCCGCCCTCATTCAAGAATCGGTTAGACATTTTGTCGTTTGACTGTACCACTCGTGTTGTTCGCGATGACGTTCGCCAGCTGCGTTGCGATAGAGGCGGTAGAGTGCTCGTGCGCTAACTCCGGCGATCCGGTTGCCCTGGAAATATAAAGAGCATGCAACGCTGCAAATGCGAAGCAATTAAAGCGTATATGCCCGCTTTTTACCCGCGATAGAGCTAGATAGCATTTCGCCTCAGATGAGTATTGAATGTAGTTGCTTGTAGCAGTTTCACGTTAATTAACATTAATCACGCGGCTACTTATCGAGATCAGTTATATTGTATCACATTCTTTGGATTTCTCAAATGTACTAACACCGCGCCAATCTATGCACATCCATGCCTCTATATAAGTGCTGACGGCTGCGCGATGCGCGAACCTGTGAGCGCAAGCGTTGACTTCTTAATGTATTTAATTTAGTATCACAAATAATTGCTTCCAGTATTATAGAATCGATAGACTTTTACCTGAGAAAAGATCTTACTGTAAGAATTAGATATAAAACCAATTTATGTTACATCACCCTGTTCACGATTAAAATCTGCTTTAACTAGATTAGGTCGTTCACCGCATGGTGAGGCTCTGCGCAATGCGCAGAAGAAAAGGCTATCACACAGTTCTAGAGTGTGCGGTGGTGACACAGTGACTAAGATGGATGATTCCTTGTCATTAACCAAGGACAGTTAGTGTGTTTATCGGACAGAAACAAGTGTTTCGAAACTAATCGCGACAAATAAAGCAGGTTTTCGTTCGGAAAACTCACAACACTAGTGTGTTTCCCCATATGTCCTGTATATATAGCCCAGATTTTAATGCGATCGTCAACTTGGGCCAAGGACAAATTAATTGTGCAGATGGAACTGTGAGACAATCTGGTGACGATGGCGACTGTGAGACTGTGTAGACAACTGTGTAAAGCGGTTCGGATGAATCATGATCAGACGCGAGCCGCCATCTTGCAGGATTCAGTGGTACATCGTGTCGCGCTCGGACTGCCGCAGATAATACCTATAAACTATTATCTATATATAATAATATATAATATATATAATATATATTATCTATATGTATAATTATATATAAAACCTTGTGACCTTGCCGTTTGTGGTATACGAGTATTTAACAACACTATAACATTATCATATACATTATATAGTACTGATGATATATAATACAATATGTGAGATGCAATGATATAGGATTATATATAATATTATATATATATATATATATATAATTTATATGATGTATCATTCATCATTCTCATCATCATTCAGTGCATCATTTAAAGAAATATAAATGACCCAACTCATTGCCTTGACTGTGTTTTTCTTGCATTCGTTGTTACCCAAAAGAAATACTTTGATAAAATAGGGCAAATTTGCACATTTCCATCGGCATCAAAACAAATGTTAAAATTGAAATAAAAATGAGCTGTCGGAACGCGCTTCAAGTGAGTCTTTGACTTCACCGTCCCGTTAACCCTGCCAAACTGACGCCTAGACGCGATCGAAAATTCTTCAGCGGGGAAGTTCCACAGGGCTTTGTATCTTGTGCCAGATCTATTCGCTCTGACCTAAGAAGAAATCCCCCGATTCCTGTTACAGTAAAGCACGTGGTTTACCCTGACATATATTCGGATTGTAATATCCGCCGACATTGATATTCGCATTGACCCAACGTTCTTCTTGCATGCGTCATAGTAGAGTTACGGTTCTCTGTTATTGAAGGGTATTATTATGTTTTACTGCAAAGCTGATCACTGACATGTAATGATGAGGACAAATGTATATTACGTTAATAGGCAGCTTTGTCCACCTGAAAAGCGTCCAAATCCTTTTGTTTATACATATATTTACGCTTAGCGGCCAAGCTGGCCCAAATTCTGCGGGCGGAAAAATATGTCCAATATGCATTCATGGCATACCACAGAGAATAGGCGATAGAAAAGCGATACAACCATAAATTAGTGGTGCAGAGAATTTAGCCGCGTGACTAAAGCCCCAGAAGAGATTTACCGACATTATTGTGTATCGCGTACCCCTTCCTCAATCTTCAACCCAACAGCCCGCGCGTGATATGTAAGCGCCGCCACATGCGACACGTTATTTTTGCCACCATATACAAGCTTCACTTGCGTCATATGTAATAAGCAGCCCCCAGGAAAGGCCTACAGTCACGATACGTACGTGCCAACCCGAAATACATGCAAGTAACACATCCACTGGCTGCGTCCCCGCTGGCACTGCTCTCGCACGAGCGCGGTATAACGGAATGGCGAAGTAAAGCGCGACGAAAAACATATGTCCCATCTCTAATTAATTAATTAACTTATTAACTAGTTATTAGTACAATTATCTAATTAATAATTAATATAATTATATAATACACCTGTCTCTAAACTAATTCAATTGTTTGAATTAATTTCCTAATTATTCTTAATCTAATTTCTTAATTATCTAGCTTAATTTCTTAATTATCTAATGTATTAATTTACAATTAGTTATTAGAATATATAATTATCTAATTAGTAATTGAGGGTGAAATGGATCGTTGCACTGCGTACGCTTTTGGTGGCTTGCACCAGTACTGCATTCAGGTTCTACTCGGCGCTTATGACCCCCGCTGACTACCATGGTTCTGTGACGCGCCGTTGGGTCATGAGGCCCAGTCGGCCGTCCGGTTGGGTCCAGTTGCTTCGCGACCCGAATGTTCGTGTGGTTGTTCGACCCCGTCGGAGAACGTGCGCCTCTATCGGTCGGATGTCAACTTCCGGAAGGTCTGCTAACAGTGGCCTTCCTTGTTTATCCGGGCCTTCTTTTGGTCTAGGGATTCCCTGTGGTCAGAGGCGATATTCCTCGTAGCGCGAAAGCCTCCCGTAAACAATGAGTGGCCTCGGGTAGAATGCCGAGGGTGCCGATGATAGTTCGATTATCGCCCTGGCCACGGAGTCGAGGCCAGCGTTAGGTAAAGTCAACAGTGCCAGCTTTCATATATGTTTCGCGGTGGCGGAATAATCATATTTTCCGTGACGACCTTGCCTGGGGGAGCATTGATTTTTAAGAGTTGAACGCAACGATGTAACTTTGGTTTACTAATTACGTGAAGTTCCAGCCGCAACAAATATCACCCAGCCAAATGTGACGTAGTTTTCACGAAAGAGTGAGATATAACGGTTTATATGAGGTAAAGTTACGAACGGCAATGACCGCAAACGTGTAAATGTGGGAAGGCTACGATACACGGGATGAGATGAGGGAATGCACGAATACACCCGGGAATAGATGAGGAGGATGCTACCGATACCGAGGGATGAAGCATAGGGGGATGCTACGATTACAGGATGAAGATGGAGAGATGCTACGATACACCGAGGGATGAAGAATGAGAGGGGGGATGCTACGTACACGAATGAGAAGCGGTGCGAGAGGATTGTACGTACACTGGATATGAAGATGAGAGATGTTACGATACACGGATTGAAGATGAGAGACTGTTACGATAGCACGGGATGAAGATGGAGAGAATGCAACGATACACGGGGATGAAGATGAGCAGGATGCTACGATACACGGGGATGAGATGGAGGCATTGCTACGCATACGAGGGATGAAGATGAGAGGATCTACGATACACGGGGGATGAAGATGAGGAGGCAGTTACCGATACCTGGAATGAAGATGAGAGGATGTTACATCACGGGGATGAAGATGAGAGGATGCTACGATACACGGGATTGAAGACCGGGGATGCCACGATACACGGGGATGAAGATGAGAGGATTGCTACAATACACGGGGATGAAGATGAGAGGATGTTACGATACACGGGGATGAAGATGAGAGGATGCTACGATACACGAGGATGAGAGATCGAGAGGAGCTACCGATACACGGGAATAGATGAGCAGGATGCGTACAATACACGCGGGATTGAAGATGACGAGGATTTACGATACAGGGGATGAGATGACGAGAATGCTACGATACACGAAGATGAAGGTATGAGAAGGATCTACAATCACGGGGGGTGATGAAGCATGCACGAGGATGCTACGATACACGGATAAAGATGAGAGGATGCTACGATAATACAGGATGAAATGGAGGGATGCTGAATACACGGATGAAGATGAGAGGATGCTTACGATACACGGGGATGAAGATGAGAGGATGCTACGATACACGGGGATGAAGATGAGAGGATGCTACGATACACGGGGATGAAGATGAGAGGATGTTACGATACACGGGGATGAAGATGAGGAGGATGTGAGATACACGGGATGAAGATGACGCGGATGCTACGATACACGCGAATGAAGATGATGAGGATGCTACGATACACGGGGAATGAAGATGAGAGGATGCTGAGATACAGCGCGGATGAAGATGACGGGATGCTACGATACACTGGGATGAAAGATGGTAAGGGATGCTACGGATACCGGGGATGAAGATGAGAGGATGCTACGATGCACGGGATAGAAGATGAGCAGGATACTACAATACACGGGCGATGCAAGATGAAGAGGATGCTACGATACACGGGGATAAAAGATGAGTCGAGAGATGCTACGATAACAGGGGGATGAATGATGGAGCAGGATGCCTGAGATACACGGGAATAGAAGATGTGAGGATGGGCGTACAATAACGGGGATGAAGATGAGAGGATGACGATTACACGGGCGCATGAAGAGTGAGAGATGCTACGATACACGGGTATGAAGTTGAGGGAAGCTTACGATACACGGGGTGAAGAATGATGAGGATGCTACGATACACGGGCGAGGAAGATGACGCGGGGAAGCTACGGATACACCGCAGGATGAAGATGACAGAGGATGCTGAGATACACGGGGATGAAGATTACCGTTTCTCCTTGGCCGTCAAATCTTATAGCATCCTTTCCGCCGATCTGATCTTGGGGTTGGATTCTCGTGCGAGTCGTTTGGTGTGGCCTCAAATTCTGTCAGGAGACCTTCCTCGATTCGTAGGGCCTTATGAATGCCTGTACGATTCGCAGTTCTGTTAAAGTTACCTGATCCTCTGTTTCGCGAGGTACAAGGCTTATCAGGCGATGCGCTTTGTGCTGGTTTGCCTATTTAGTCAACCAGCCTAAAGTGTGCTCTTCTACCACTGGATCTAAGACATGGCAATTAAAAAAATCTTCAGCCTGTACAACCCAACCTCGACCGCTTGTACCATCCTATTCTAATTATGCTCAATCGATTTTCAAGTAGAATCTCCAATCAATTCAATTCCCCCCCCGCCCCCCCTATTTTTTAAGTAGACTGACTCTAACGATCAATGTGCCTCGAGCCCACAAGGGAGTTGATGCTCAACAGACGTGTATGTGAGCTGGAGTCAGTTAATTGACTGAATTTACGGCCAGTGCGATGTATTTGCCGGTGGTGGTGATGGTTTTACGTTTGCCTCCTGTTCAAGTCTCCATTCGTAGTCGCGCGCAACTCGGTTCATAACGTCTCTGTCGTTTGCCAAACGCTTGACGAGCTTTGCCAGCTCCCCTGTGTCAGGTGTATGAATGAGAATGTATCCCGATAGTGGTTGCGAAAATGTGTAAGGATGTACTCGAATTGAGTTCCAATGAAGCTTGTGAATAATATAATAGACAATGACGACCAGCTACGAGCCAAATACGGGCATTCTAAGCAAATTAATCCCCAACTAGACGGTTATTCCTAAGTAGACGTATAGATAGTAATTTAAACATGCTAGCATTACCTGTGAATAAGCAACGTATCAGTACAATCACGTCTCCCTTACCACTCACTCAGACATAGAAATCCATTTCTTCTCTAGACCCAAACGGAATAAATGCAGCAACGCCGTTAATTCTCATCTTTATATACAGTGCCTACGGTGCTTTTCGAGTATTCGGTATAGTATATTATATATAGTTATATATATACTATATATAATTATAACCACCTATATATATATATAGTATATTATTTATCATAATGTTACATATTATAATTAAAAAGTGAAAGCCCTTTTGTGGTGTCGAAAGTGTCCCCGGTGGTTGGTACTTGCGATTGCAGTTTTCACTTCCAGATAGGCGCTATGATATGCTATGTATACACGCGTCGTTGAGAAACCCAGGCGCACGCACAGGTAACGACGACTAAAGGTGAGGCGCGATCGATATGCTGTACCAGCCACCGCGAATGCTGATCGCTGCACGTAGCACGGGCGTGCAGCGCCAGCCAGCCAAGCCAGACCAGTCAGCAGCCAGCGCAGCCACCACGACTATTACCGCCTGGCTCGCGACCCACTGAGTTGAACCTAATGATGTACCAGCTGATCGATAGATATACTCACCGTTCTGAACGTTCTCGCCTCGAGCAACCTTATCGAGACGATCCTGAAGAAGGATGGCCTGCCTCTCCAGCTGCTGGTTGCTCTCCACCTGGATCTCATAGCGAACCTTCCACTCCGAATCTACAAGGAACTCACTCGCTATATTCTTCTGAAGTCGCTTGCATAATATATAATATATATTTAAATATATATATATATATATTTATATATATATTATAGTATATACTATAGTAATAAATATATATATATATATTTATAAAGACGCTATCGAAAACAATGTGGAATCAAAGCGTATTTTCCGATCTTAGTATACGTGCGCCAAATACAAGAAGCGTTCACGCACTATCTTACTACACTCATTGCTCTGACGTTTCAGTACCTGCGAATTGGCGTTAGTTTCGTTGCGGCAGGACGGCCGCGCGAGAGCTAGAATTCCCCAAGAATCAAGACTGGACCCCTACATCTACACTTCATAAATCAATCAATAGGAACGGTTAAATATTCCACATCGGGGAAATCGCTGGAGCAGATCGGCTATTCCAACAAAATTTCAGAGTCGTTTATGTATCATATATATGTTGCTTTAACCCAACTCGTCCGTGCAGTGGCGCGATGATTCTCTTACAACTCTCCGACAATTCTCACTTATTTTCTCGGTGTACTTCCACCAGTCGGCATGGGCGACTTAGCGCCACCCCTGCGCACCGGTATCTTTGATTGTCGTTTGTGACTGAACTCGAACTCGGGAGCGTGTGGCTGCGACGTGTTGCTGTTCTCGAGCGCCTCATTCAAGGAATCGGTAGACATGTCCGTGACTGTACCACTCGTGTTGTCGCGATGACGTTCGGCAGGCTTGCGATAGAGGGCGGTAGAGTGCTCGTGCGCTAACTCCGGCGAATCCGGTGCTGGAAATATAAAGGAGCATGCACGCTGCAATGCGAGAATATAAATGCGTTATGGCCGCTTTTTTACCGCGATAGAAGCTAGATAGCATTTCGCTCAGATGAGTTTTAATGTAGTTTGCTTGAGCAGTTTCACGTTAATTACATTAATCACGCGGCGTACTTATGAGATCATTAATTGATCAACATTCTTTGGCTTTCTCAAATGTACTAACACGGCCAATCATGCACATCCATGCGTCTATATAAGTGCTGACGGGTGCGCATGCGCGAACCTGTGAGCGCAAGCGTTACGTTTTCATGTATGTAATTTAGCATATCACAAAATATATTGCTCCAGTATTGATAGAATTCGATAGATTTCACCTAGAAAAGATCTTACTGTAGAAGATTAGATATAAAACAATTTATGTTACATCACCACTGTTCACGATTAAAATCTGTTTAACTAGATTAGGTGTCACCGCAGGTGAGGCTCGTGCGCATGCGCAGAGAAGCTATCACACAGTTCGTAGACGTGTGCGGTGGTGTACACGTGACTAGTGGATGATTCCTGTCATTAACAATGACAGGTAGTGTGTTTATCGGACAGAAACAAGTGTTTCGCAACTAATCGCGACAAATAAAGCAGGTTTTCGTTCGGAAAACTCACAAACACGTGTGTTTCCACCATATGTCCTGTATATAGCAGATTTTAATGCGATCGTCAATTGGCCAAGGACCAAATATAATTGTGAGATGAACTGTGAGACAAGCTGTGACTGGACTGTGAGACTGTGAGACGAACTGTGTAAAGCGGTCATGAATCATGATCAGACGCGAGCCGCCATCTTGCAGGATTCAGTGGTACATCGTGTCGCGCTCGGACT
>NW_014577377.1:77339-80413 GCF_000485595.1 Priapulus caudatus
CATCATCATCATCATCATCATCATCATCATCATTTAAAGAAATATAAATGACCCAACTCATTGCTTGACTTGTTTTTCTTTCATTCGTTGTTACCAAAAGAAATACTTTCATAAAATAGGCAAATTTGCACATTTCCATCGGCATCAAAACAAATGTTAAAATGTGGAAATAAAAATGGGTGTCGTGAACGGTTCAAGTGAGTCTTTGGACTCACCGTCGTTAACCCTGCCAACTGACGCTAGACGGGAAAATTTCAGCGGAAGTTCACAGGGCTTTTATTTGTGCCAGATCTATTGCTCTGACCTAAGGAAGAAATCGATTCCTTGTTACAGTAAGCACGTGGTTATACATATATTCGGATTGTAATATCGCCGACAGTGATATTGCATTGACCCAACGTTTTCTTGCATGCGTACAATAGTAGAGTACGTTCATCTGTATTGAAGGTATTATTATGTTTACTGCAAAGTGATCACTGACATGTAATGATTGAGGACAACTGTATTACTTACGATAATAGGGCAGGCTTTGTCCACCTGAAAGCGTCAAATCCTTTTGTTTTATACATATATACTGCTAGGGCAAGCTGGCCAAATTCTCCGGGCGGAAAATATTCCAATATCTTCATCAATACCACAAGAAATAGGCGATAGAAAAGCGATAAACCATAAATTAGTGGTCAGAGAATTACCGCGTGACTAAAGCCCAGAAGAGTTTACCGACATTATGTTATGGTACCTTCTCAATCTTCAACCCAACCAGCCGCGCCTGATATGTAAGCGCCGCGGCACATGCGACACGTGTATTTTGGCACCATATACAAGCTTCACTTCTTCATATGTAATAGCAGCAGGAAAGGCTACAGTCACGTACGTCGTGCCAACCCGAAATACATGCACAAGTAAACACATCACTGGCTGCGTCGCTGCACTGCTCTGCACTAGCGCGCGTATAACGAATGGCCGAAGTAAAGCGCGACGAAAACATATGTCACCAATCTCTAATTAATTAATTAACTTATTAACTAATTATTAGTACAATTATCTAATTAATTAATTATTTAATTATCATAATAACTGTCTAACTAATTAATTATCTAATTAATTTCTTAATTATCTAATTATTATTACAATTATTAATTAAATAATTAATTATCTAATTATCTAATTAAATAATTAATTATCTAATTAATAATTGAGGGTGAAATGATCCCGTTGCACTGCGTACCGTTTTTGGGTTGCACCGAGTACTGCATTAGGTCGTACTCGGGCTTATGACCGCTGACTACCATGGTTCTGTGACCGCCGTTGTTCATGTAGGCAGTCGGGTCCGGTTCGTCCAGGTTGTTCAGCGACGAATGGTTCGTGTGGTTGTTCGAACCGTCGGAGAACGTGCTTCTATCGTCGATGTCCAACTTCGGAAGTCGCTTAACAGTCGCCTTCCTGTTTATCGGGCCTTTCTTTTGGTCTAGGATTCTGTGGTCAGAGGCGATATTCCTGCGTAGCGCGAATAGCCTCGTAAACAATAGTGCCTCGGGTAGAATGCGAGGGTACCGAGAATAGTCATTATCGCTGGACTGATCGAGGCAGCGTTTAGGTAAAGTCAACAGTAGCCAGTTTCATATATGTTTCGTCGGTGGCGATAATCAATATTTCCGTGACGACCTTGGCCCTTGGGGAGCATTGATTTTTTAAGAGTTGAACGCAACGATGACTTGGTTACTAATTACGTAAGGTCAGCAACAAAATATCACACAAATTGTGACGTAGTTTTCACGAAAGAGTGAGATATAACGTTAATGAGGTAAAGGTTACGAACGCAATGACGCAAACGTGGTAAATGTGGGGAAGCTACGATACACGGGGATGAAGATGAGAGGATGCTACGATACACGGGGATGAAGATGAGAGGATGCTACGATACACGGGGATGAAGATGAGAGGATGCTACGATACACGGGGATGAAGATGAGAGGATGCTGAGATACACGGGGATGAAGATTACCGTTTCTCCTTTTGCGTCAAATCTTTAAGCATCCTTTCGCCATCTGATCTTGGGGTTGGATTCTCGTGGAGTCGTTTCGTGTGGCTCAAATCTGTCAGGTAGACCTTCCTCGATTCGTGGGCCTTATGGAATGCCTGTACGATTCGCAGTCGTTAAAAGTTACTATTCATGCTATTTTACACTTTATAAGCACGGCTGCAATAAAATTTCACACTTTGAGTGTACCTCCTGGAAACCTCTGTTTCGAAGGCAAAGGTTATCATAGCGATGCGCTTTGTGCTGGTCTCCTATTTAAGTCAACCACCTAAAGTGGTGCTCTCTACTCACTGTTCTAAGACATGGCAATTAAAAAAATCTCAGCGCTGACAACCCAACCTCGACCGGCTTTACCATTATTCTAATTATGCTCAATCGAATTTTCAAGTAGAATTCCCAATCATTCAAATCCCCCCCCCCTATTTCAATTAGACTGACTCTAAACGTCAATGTGCCTGAGCCCACAAGGGAGTTGATTCTCAACGACGTGTATGGAGTCAGTCTAATTGACTTGAATTTGACGGCAGTTCGATGTATTTGCCCGAGTGGTGTGATGGTGTACCTTTGCCTCCTGTTCAAGTCTCCATTCGTAGTCGCGCAACTCGGTTATGAACGTCTTTCTGTCGTTTGCCAACCGCTTGACGAGCTTTGCCAGCTCCCCCTGGTGTCAGGTGATGAATGAGAATGTATCCCGAGTGGTGGGAAAATGTGTAAGGATGTATCGAATGAGCTTCCAATGGAGCTTGTAATATATGGACAATGACGACCCAGCTACGAGCAAATACGGGCATTCTAAGCAAATTAACCCCAATAACGGTTATTCCTAATAACCGTAATAGATAGTAATTAACATGCTAGCATTACCTGTGAATAAGCAACGATATCAGTACAATCACGTCTCTACCCACTCACCTCAGACATAGAATCCATTCTTTCTAGCAATACTGGAATAAATGCAGCAACGGCGTTAATTTCTCACTCTTTATATACAGTGCGTAACTTCTTTTCAGTATCGCTATATATATAAATAAAT
>NW_014577377.1:80711-82234 GCF_000485595.1 Priapulus caudatus
ATATAATATATATTTATAAAGGTCGAAAACAATGTGGAATCAAAGCGATTTTCGATCTTAGTATACGTCGCAAATACAAGAAGGTTCCCGCACTATCTACTACACTCATTGCTCTACGTTCAGTATGCAATGGCGTTATGTTCAGTTGGGCAAGGGGGAGTAGAATTCCCCATCAAAGCGTTAATATTCCACATAGGAAATGCGCGCCTATTCACGAAATCGTGTTTGGCAATAAATCTCGATCGTTATATACGCTGTTTACCAGATGAATCTGCAAACGTGGGAATTAAGCTTTATAAATAACTGGTGTGAAATCCTGCGTGCAAGCCACGATGGGCTATGCGCCTGCCTGGGTTAATAAACGCATACCCTGGTGTTCGGGATTCTCAATTTTGTCTTCGAAGTCGGCGATTTTTGCTCTGATGTCCATTAGTGCCGTCTCCACTAAATCCCTGCGCGGAGAAAACACACACATACACACATCTACATGCACACGCAATAGAATTTCGTGAAGGCATTTCGTGCATGGTCTGCAACTGGCCGTCATAATTACACTATCCCTAAATCGCACTGATTCCACATTTATTCTAAGGTTTCGACATCTAAAAGGTGCGGCCGTATGGGAATAAGGCCGCACCTTTTAGATGTCAAAACCTTAGAATAAATGTGGAATCAGAGCGATTTCCATCTTAGTAGGACGCATATAGGAAACATGTGCGATTCCAGCAATATCTACTACACTGCGATACGCTAGATTAATTACCTAGGTAGGTAAACATTAAGGAAAGCTAATCAATAAATACCATAATTTCTGTTGATCGGGCATACCCGTATTGCATGCGTGCTTGAGTATTCAGCGTGCTACCTGTACGGTAACAGATACCATGCCGACGCATCACCCTGGACCACTACTGTGTGAACCCCCTTCCTTTATCAGGACCCCGTCACCTCTGCATAAATCATTCGGAATCCAGGCCAAGGCACCTGACTTTAGGAACCGATCCGATTTGTGTAGACGCAACAGTTCTTCACGCAGTTCAAGCTCATGCGAGTTCAAAAGCTCTCGTTCGCCGTGACGTCAGAAAATATCCCCGCGGACACTCGACGATATTTCTCGCATGTTTGCGGAGGGTTTCTCCGGTTATATCATTTCTGAGGGCTAAGCGTTCCCACTGTAACCCATTTCCCGTTTGTCCTCTTCTGCGTCACCAGCGTCTATTGTGCCCGACCTACCGTTGCTGTTGTGTACCAATAACCCATTCATTTTTTTAAAGTCAGATGACTTTGCCTAAATTTTCGAACGATTTGCGAAGACGACGAGATGAAGTTCTGCGGACATAACCATTGCTAAAAGGCCAAGCCAAGATGCTGTGCTTGGCGCAATAAAGCAGAATCAATTCCCACAACCGAGAAAGATCTTAAGTGAGCGAGGTCTACAATTCCCATATGAGTTATAGCGTATCAATTAGTTACCCGCAATGTTAGTGATGAAGCAACGATGAAGAACCAGTCCCCAGTGACTA
>NW_014577377.1:83416-88875 GCF_000485595.1 Priapulus caudatus
ACTTTCTATAATATTGTTGCTGTATGAATATACAATGTAATGAAACGAATTTATATAAACTAGCAGATATATAGTTTCACATGTTGTACATTTTTATGTAAAAATATAACAATTGGATATATAATTGGATGAATATATAGGGAAATTAAAAGTATCGTTTGTCTCTTATTTCACCCCCTCTATCTCTGAGTCTATCTGTCTCTCTCTCTCCTCTCTCTATCTCTCTCTCTCTTTCTCTGTCTCTTTCCTCGTCTCTCTTGTCCCCCCTCATCTTCTCTCTCTCTCTTCTCTCTCTCTCTCTCTCTCTCTCTCCTCTCTGTCTGTCTCTCTCTCTCTCTCTCTACTACCACTATAATAATAATAATTACTATGCGACGTGCGCGCGGCACGCTGTTTATAGATATACTAATTCCATCTGATAGCAGCGTGTTCGCCATAATCGCGCTGCACTCGTGGGACCACGCGGCCGTCCGCAATCCAATCAAAACCGCACAGGGATTCACTGCCCACCGTTGACCGTTACCTCTTCTGCATCTCGGCATCGTAGCATCGCTTCAGGCTGTTGAGTTCGTCCTCCGCTGCTTCGTCGTCGTCGTCGTCATGCCTGTAGTCGGCAGCGGGTCCATGTTTACGGCTCCCCTGTGTTACCTGCGCCGCTCCAATTACTCCGGTTGCCATGTCGACAGCAAGTACCCTCGATCGATTCCTACCCCTGAAGTACTGCCTGTAGTCAAGAATAGACGAACAACAGAATGTTCTAGATCGCCGTGGATCGCATAGATTTCAATTAAAGAAAGGGTAGATGATGATTATGATCTGTTTACCGTGACTACAGGCGGCATACCACGGCACGCCGACTGCGCTGCCAATTTGTAGTAACGCGAGACATACCTGAAACTATAGTCAGTCGCTGACGCTCGCGTTCTCTCTATCGCTCGCTCTCTCTCGTTCGCTCTCCGGGCGAATACTGATGCTTAGCTGCCGGCACACGCAGCATGCAGGCTCCACGTTTGCGTAGCCAATCACGATGTGCCTCACGCCGGGGTGCGTTGTAACGAGGCGTTCCATTGGACGGCGAGCTTCGTCGTAGGTATATTTCGCTACGAAACTTGCGCGCGAGACAGACGATGCTACCGGCGACCCGCGATGACGACGCATTATCCCAGGGATGCTGTGAGCAGACGAAATGGTGGCTGTCGCCGTCACGTGATGGAATAGCTTCCGCAAAAAAGATCGTCGCTCATAAATTACACCGTCGGACGTGAATCTGACGCAATACGAATTTAATGACGCAAGCAAGGTCATGCTACGTCGGGAATACGTAGATAGTCGGCTGACATCCCCGTGCGCGCGACAGCAATGACGCTAAACGTAGGCCAATCATCGCCTCGTTGCTTAAAGGTTACTCTAAACTCTTCGCGTGCAGGTTCAGCGGACGGGTCATCGTGCGACACGAGCGCGTAAACGTCTGCAATTACTTCTAGGAGCGTCGGCGAGCAAACGACAAGAAGAATCTAGCGACGTCGCGTATATTACACAGAAACGATGTCGAGTAAAAGCCAAAGCACGAACAGTCTACCGCCGATAAGAAAGCACGGCTTTTTGGTCAGTTCGGATACGCATCAGTCATCCAATAATTCGATTCGCACGAGCGTCGACCAGCAACAGGCGATCGACTACGTGCTCGTGTACGATGCCAATACGGCGAACATGGAGCTGAGGAGACGCTTCGAGGCCGTGCTCAGACAGGAAGGTCTGCACGTCGAGAAGGAAGTCATCGGCAACCACGTGTTCGTGAAGATCCAATCCGGGTTCGAGAGGATGTGTAAGGAAGCCGAGCGGGTGCGGTTGGAAATGCCGCTGAATGGGGTAAGCAGCACGGGACGTCCGACGTATGCGATTACTTGTTTATTAGTAAAGCCCGGCGCACACGTGAGTAACTTTACTCAAGTGAAATGATGCATGCGTCAAAATACTCACGCGTGCGGCGGATTTTCGTTGAGTATTTTGACGCATGCATCATTTCACTTGAGTAAAATTATTCACGTGTGTGTCGGGCAAGTGCCGACGAGGTACGAGGCTGACTTGTCGGTTGATTGGCTGGTGACGGTTTGTTCATGGTTGCTGACAGGTTGTTGTTGTTTCACCGATCGCTGTTGACTAGTTGTCAATGTTGTATCGATAGCTGTTGACTAGTTGTTAATGTTGTGTCGATGGCTGTTGACTAGTTGTCAATGTTGTGGCGATGGCTGTTGACTAGTTGTCAATGTTGTATCGATAGCTGTTGACTAGTTGTTAATGTTGTGTCGATGGCTGTTGACTAGTTGTCAATGTTGTGGCGATGGCTGGTGACTAGTTGTTAATGTTGTGGCGATGGCTGTTGACTAGTTGTCAATGTTGTATCGATGGCTGGTGACTAGTTGTTAATGTTGTGGCGATGGCTGTTGACTAGTTGTCAATGTTGTGTTGGTGGCTGTTGACAAGTTGCTAATGTTGTGCCGATGGCTGTTGACTAGTTGTTTATGGCTGCTGGCTCTTTAGCGATGATATGTTGATGGTTGTTGACAACGTTTTAATAGTGCTGTTGTTTAAATTGCTGTTGTTAAAATTGCTGTTGTTCTGTTGAATAGCTGATGAAGGTGTGTTTATGATTGCCGACTAATTATTGTTAGTGCGTCGGTTATTTCTGGTAATGGCAGATCGCAACAGGTCTTTGTTCTTGCTTTACATATTATTGATTACGCTTCCGCGTAATACTAATTGAACACTAATTTGTAGTGTTTCTGTTAATGAATGTAGGTTAGTAATTAATCCCTGATCCAAAATCCGTAGCCTACCTTTAGACAAAATAATGAGATGAATTACAGCAATTACTGTGCGTGGTGGTCGTATTTCGAGACTAAATAGTTCCCCCATGTTTTTCCCTACAACTCCCACTACTGCTATTATCGTCGTTATCATGCTAACCGCCATTCCAAAGGTAGAATAAGGCTAAAATAATGAGCTAACTAGTGACTTGGCAGAGTGTTCTCTGCGAAATATAAGGTTAAAACAACAAATTAAAATCCTGTTTTGATATCTAGACTTCGCACAGTGTTCCGCCGCTTCGTTTATAACAGACGAATTATTATCACTAAATTATTACTGTGATTTATTGCAAGAAGCGTTAATGCCTTATATATTCCTGAGGAAGATGAAATAAGATGATGTTTTTTTTAATGAATTTCTCTATCTTGTTGGCAGTGTGAAGTGGCCGATTTAGACAGAAATGCAGCGTGGTCGGTTTTGCAGCCACTAATTCAGAGATTCGTGACGGACGATGAAGGTTTGTATTATACAAAATAACACTATTATATACACTATTATAACACAATATATATCGCGGTTTTCGCGTTTTGGCAGCTAATACATGATTTATTCATCTCAATTCACAAATCTCCGTGTTCGATACTAATGAGTTGCCAGAAAAAATCGACTTCAAATCTGTCCGGCGTGTGCGTGTTGCGATCTACAGTCACGTTAATGATCACAAATAACAAGCCTCCTGTGGGTAGCCTGAGATATATAATGAGCAAGAGTAGCACAACGTATCCATCCACTTCTCTACGAAAGGCAGCACTAGCGCCATCAACATCCAACACCGACAAATTTTAAAACGAGGTCCTTTTTATTATATTTATATTTATTATATTTAAGTTATTTTTTTATTAATATTAAAACGGCAATTTTCCTGTCATTCCGCATCAAATGTAGTAGCTTGTAATTGAAAATAATCATAAAAAACCCAGATTCATACGATAATTTAGACCCCGTATAGACTGCAAATTTGATAACACAATTTGGCTCCACAAATGAAGGAGGGCCAAGTCCGGGATAACTTGGCCCGGACCAAGTTATCCCGCTCCAAGCTGTCTCTGTACGCAATCCGGTGCCTAGCGCGTGCCAAATTTCGCAATGCGCATGTTTATTTAGGTCACATAAAAGTACAGTAGGCCTAGCTGTCTGCGGGGTGACGTAGCGAGCTGAACTGAGCATGCACAGTCAACCCGTGGCTCATTTGATGTGGGATCAAATTTTGTGTCTGTACGCTACGATTTGGTGCGCGCTTGGCGCACGACAGGCCCGTACCAGTTTAATGTGGGATCATTTGGGAATGTGGATCATTGGGATCATGTGGGATCATTGGGTAAATTTTGCAGTCTGTACGGGGTATTAATCTCATACCTCAAAGGAAATTCTCTCTAAAAATTCGGAAATACCACGTAGATATGCTTAATCATGAAGGATCGTATAGTGTGCAGAAATTGAGATACCTATGCGCTATCAAACGTTACGGTAAATAAATTACGAAAAAATACAAACGTAACCGAGTATATATATGATATCACAAGAATTCTCTAGACATATAGCTCTGCATTCATAACGTGGCATTTAATCAAAGGAGTATCTTCTCGGATTCTACCGGAAAGCACTGTGTGTATGGCTTCTGTTACTCACGTAAACAGCATATCTCTCTTATTACATCGCATCCATCGCAATATCACTGAATTCGCGTGCTTCACATTATTACTAAATACGTCAGCAAATCATTTCCTACTACTGAATTTGAAAACAATTGAAAAAGCTCTGCCAACCGTCTCGGACTTGTCCAGGATATATATTTTTTCCCCAGCGTATTCTACGCGACATGTAGACAGGTATAAGGTGATATACGCAACACGTGCTATAGCCCACAGTTAAAGCTGCCTGTCTCCAATATAAGCTTTAACGGAACTAGCAGTGATGGATTCCTCTAGTTATGTATCGCATCATATGCTTGATATTGATATATGTCTATTATTATATGCTTAAATGAAGATTAAACCACTTATTTTAATTGAATGGAATTCAATCACGCGTTAGACTGGTTTAATATCCATAACGTATCGCTACTGTGCATGTTAAAACAACGATTTTAATCGCGATTAAAAGAACCTGAAAATTTATTCTGCTTCAATAGGAATGAATCACGATTGAGATGGATAGGTTACTGCGGCGTTAACTTTCCATAGTTATCACGTAGTTAGTACTATCGACGTATAGTGATATCTAAATTCGAATCTAAACTAGGAATGTCAATGTTAAAGATGGCACACCGTGTATTTAATATGTGAATTTGGACACGTTGCGGACATTATTATTTGCAGTTCATCGTTAGTATGCTGACCCGTCATTGTTATTGTAGTGGACGTTGTGAGTGCGCCTTTCGTCGCAAATAAGCTGTATATCTACAAGGGACACGAAGATAAGAATACGTTCTTCCGCTCAGCGCTGCGGCAGCTGCTGGTAATACATAGTAGAAGCCGTATAAACAACAACGGGTAAAATCCCCACTGTTTATAATATCAGGGACGGATCCAGGATTTTTGAAAGGGGGTGTCCAGGAAGAAATACAGGGCACTTTTTCCTGCTTAATTTTT
>NW_014577377.1:88885-89872 GCF_000485595.1 Priapulus caudatus
TTGTACAATAAACGATACCATTGTTGTACAATAAACGATTTATTTATTGACTCTTTGTGAGAAACACAACATTGATATATGTCTATTATTATATGCTTAAATGAAGATTAAACCACTTATTTTAATTGAATGGAATTCAATCACGCGTTAGACTGGTTTAATATCCATAACGTATCGCTACTGTGCATATTAAAACAACGATTTTAATTGCGATTAAAAGAACCTGAAAATTTATTCTGCTTCAATAGGAATGAATCACGATTGAGATGGATAGGTTACTGCGGCGTTAACTTTCCATAGTTATCACGTAGTTAGTACTATCGACGTATAGTGATATCTAAATTCGAATCTAAACTAGGAATGTCAATGTTAAAGATGGCACACCGTGTATTTAATATGTGAATTTGGACACGTTGCGGACATTATTATTTGCAGTTCATCGTTAGTATGCTGACCCGTCATTGTTATTGTAGTGGACGTTGTGAGTGCGCCTTTCGTCGCAAATAAGCTGTATATCTACAAGGGACACGAAGATAAGAATACGTTCTTCCGCTCAGCGCTGCGGCAGCTCCTGGTAATACATAGTAGAAGCCGTATAAACAACAGCGGGGATTTTACCCGTTGTTGTTTATACGGCTTCTACTCCCGGTAAAATCCCCGCTGTTCATAATATATCAGGGACGAATCCAGGATTTTTGAAAGGGGGTGTCTAGGAAGAAATACAGGGCACTTTTTTCTGCTTAATTTTGCGGTGTTTTAAAAAGCTGCCGAAGGGACCTCCCACGAGAAATTTATAAAATCGTGGTCAAATTATAAATTATAAAATCAAATTGGTGCATTCTGAGAGCATCTGAGCAGTAATTTTGATGTCTAGAATGCAAGATAGAATTCCACATTTTTAACAGAAATGATATTTTCAGTCATCCTACAGTGAAATTCACCTCTGGATCGCACCCCGAACAATAAAATCGGGTGGTAAAACAAAAA
>NW_014577377.1:89882-95792 GCF_000485595.1 Priapulus caudatus
TTGGGATGAAATTCTTTAGGGCACTTTGAAATTAAAGGGGGACCCCCCGGACACCCACTAGATCCGCCCCTGTATATTGCTGTTTATATTGCTATATTATATTAATATTTAGATTTAAATTATATTTTACATATTTTTATTTCATATATATATATATATATATATGTATATATATAATATAAATGAGATAGCTATTTATTAATAAAAATATATACCACCGGTTCTCGCATGAACCCCGTAGACACTCTGCATGACTGTGTAGATAGCGATGACCTCATCAGTATCAATGACATCGTCTATCAAGGCTAACACAACGACATACGTAATACATGAGCACCTTCAAGTGTCCTTAGGCTGCGTCGTTGTGGTCTCCTTATCAGTGTCGTCTTGCCCACGCGCGCAATTACCTAATATTTATTGATTGACCTAGGTTGGTAATTAAGCACGTCCTACGGGCGGTTCTGGGTATTCGGACATATTGTGCCACCGGTAGCAGGATTAAAATATCAGCCGTGTGTGATCGTCATTTAGCGTCATCCTAGAACAAAAATGAGTGTTGGGCGTGAAGGATCAAGGGATAGAACGATTCCCCCTTCCCGTAGTAACGTCTGTGGATAGTCCGGACTAGCGCGCATTTAACCCGGGATAACGTGTACACACTGCAAAAAATTAGCGCGCGCCTGGCCCGGACTGGTTTGACGTAGGATCAAATTTTGCGGTCTGTACGGGGCATAAGGTCGAACAGTCAGTTAGGTTAGCCAACGAAAGGCAGAACGGCTAGCGTTGAAGTATAAGTGGTTATGAATAGTGCCGTGTTTAATATGTCATTGCATATATACAATCAAGCAGCCTGGCAGCACATGACTTACGTCGCGTCACGTCACGTCACATTGCGTCGCGACGTCGCGACAGGCTGTCTCATGCAAAAGTATTATAGTTGTGTAAAGTTGCGTACACATTCGTTTCCAAATTCTTGCGTTTACGGATGAGCATGAGTGATAGATTTATTTCACATATCGTACACAGACCCACCATATACTCATCAACGCTGACGTGCGTGAGCCCATCGAAAAGACGAAAGACAATCTAGTGAGCAGAAAGGGTAAGTACAGCTGCTGTATAAGGTATAACTGTAAGCTGATCTTCGTTACATGGCTTTCTTTTGCCATTACCCCCTCCCTGCGGGCGTCGGATTTGCGCCATTACATTACTTCCTTGTCCAAGACACCCACATTGTATCCTCGTAACTAATGCATATTGCGTTGCAGATAAAGAGAAAGTATTAGAAAATAAACCCCTTTCTGCATTGAACCGGGAACGCTAGAGCAAATTATTGATTCTAGAATACATATGATTACTCACAACAGAACACAAATGGATCATTATCTGTGTGGTGTTGTTCACTGTACGGTAAAGGTTGCCAGGGAACAAATTTTCCCACCGCACATGCCTGCTCTCGCCGAATTCAAGCGAGTCAATAAAATACAAATGCTGGTGCGTTATTTAAAAACAATAACACATAAAAACACAAATACAAAAACAAACACAAATACAAATGCAAATGCAAATACAAATACAAATACAAATACAAATACAAATACAAATACAAATACAAATACAAATACAAATACAAATACAAATACAAATACAAATAGAAATACAAATGTAAATACAAATGGTGGTATATGTTATTTAATTACTGATAAATATTTTTAACGGCGATTACTCCGTGGTGGGCATGTGTTGAATTGATATTCGATGAGTATATATGTGTTAATAACCAAGGTAACCACCATCTGATCTCGCTATTTATATTAATATACTGTTTAAATATCGGATTAGGCTAGATCCCGCAACAGCAATACACGTCCCCGCACGCTAGACATATGCAATATTAAGGCGCCTATATAGAATGGACGTGGACGTTGTTATGGGCGGTTGCTAGCGGAGCTGTCGACAAAAGGATTCTGTGGTAGTGTGTTACATACTGCACACGGCCGACCTTATAAACTATGCAACCCCACATTCCACCTATACCGCACTTCTTGCAGAAATGGAACGGCTTCCATCGTAAAGTAAATGGGTGTTGGGGGCGAGAAAGTGTGTGCGCTAGGGGCAACATTGGTTTTTTACGCGGGCAGTATTCGTTTTTTCATAGCACGTGATATGCTCTGCATAAATTATAATGCGGTATCTTTCGCAGTACGTGGTTCGTGTGCCAAATTCACCAAACGCGAGTTCCAGGTCATCAATTCTTTATATATGACATTTGATGAATCGTGGGCTAGATTGGCCACCAGGGCTTAATTTCTATGACTATAAATGCAACTCCTGGGCTTTATAGTGGTCTTATTATTGTCTTATTATCGGTCCACTTACCACTGCCCATTAGCATGGAAAGTGTGGCGTTGGCTAGCTCTCTACGGCCATAGGCTAAGCAAATTCCTAGTGGGGGGGGCAAAATTTTTATGAAATATATCACACGCAGAATAAATAGGTTTAGGCTGAAAAAGGATGAACCGTGTATTTGTAATTTGTAATTGTTTTTGTAAAGTGTAATTTTGTTTCATTACTTATTACATTTATTTCGGGTTACTTACAATTATTACCTAAGCTTATTTTCTTATATTATAGATTTTTTATTCGTAGCCCCAAAATCTAGAGGGACAACAGCCGTCCCCACCCTCAGAGACTACGGCCTGGCTTTGTTAACTCCGCATTCCACGCTACGTCTGTCCTTCATTCCTTTATGAAAGACCAACAATACGATACGACGTCTCCCCTGTACCACCTCCTATTTCTTTAATAGTGCCGTAACGTGTTAGGCCGTCACAGAGAGCTGAACTTGCGCCGCTTTTGGGAAGCTTTATCGTTTACTCTTCGTATGTACATATCATCGCAACCCTCTCCCATAAATAGCCTGTATCCACTGGATTCCTGTGAGTATAGATTATTACTATTTTAAGTGTAACCATTGTGCGACTGGTTTTAATTGGTTGCTACTCCGGGGATCGAAACAAACATGTTATCTGGTTGATCAGGTGATCTGTTTTGATTTTTGTGGTAAGAAGTTGGTCAGAAGGGACTCACTCCTCCTCCTCATGTCAGAAGAGGAGAGCATGGGAAGTGGTGCACCGAAAGGGTGATGTGCACACATTGCCTATCTTCTAGAATGAAATAGAAAGACAGCAGAGCGTGTTCCGGAATAACGCACACCGGTGTGAACAAATTACATTTTTTTATCTGTACGAGGCTAGTGAAATGTGAAACAAAAATAATATGCTCCCTGCATTGATTTGTGTGCTATTGTCGGTCTCTAATTTTATGTTTCATGTAGATATCACAGCGCTACCTTATCCACCAACTGTTAGTAACAAAGTATATATATATATATATATATTAGGAATGCATAATATCCGTGTGCAGTGTACTGGCTTATGCTATGTAATGCTAATATAAAACTACTAATGGATATATTTTATGTATATATCGGGAGTATCATAATAATACATTGTGTAATATCGCCTATAAAGCGGTGCAATGCAGATGTCGCTGGCATAAATTGACAATCGTAGATCTAGCTCCGTATATTGCAAGTAATATCCTTTACTATCGGTTCCATTCGTAGATAACATACACAGAGACACATATACGTGCACGAACGCACGCTTGCTCGCCCGCACGCACGCACCCTCGCCCGCCCGCCCGCACGCCCACTCGAACGCACCCACACAGGCTCGCACACACACACGCACGCACACAGAGTGGTTTATTTGACTGCAACCGACCTTTCTATCCAAATTGTATAACAATTGTATTACAAATTGTATAGAAAATTGTATAACAGGAACCTGGCATGCGGTAGTGTAGGCGATAATGTCACCCATATCTAGTATGTACGTTTGTCGAGTAATCGCCCATTACCAGGATCTCTGCCAAACATTGTGGCTCATAGTGTTTGATGGCACTATATGCATACAGAATAATGCTTTTGTGATTCGGGGTACTGTCGCAGGGGTACATATCTCCGTCGTCTGATATTATTTTACATCATGTACTCATACACATATATAATCAATAGTAGTCGCTACGGGCTTCTGTCTGGGTGTTCCTATGTGCTTTGTCCCTGCATTTGTCAATACACTGTTAGTTAGTAGTATGTTCATCTAACGCCAGTCATAGCAATACGTAAACACACACACACGCACACACACACAAACACACACACACACCCATACACACACACACGCACGCGCACGCACGCACGCACGCACGCACGCAGGCACACACACAATAGCAATACGTAAACACACACACACACACAAGCACGCACGCACGCACGCACACACACACACACACACGCGCGCACGCATTCCCCCCCACCACACTACTCTCTCTCTCTCTCTCTCTCTCTCTCTCTCTCTCTTTCTCTCTCTCTATCTATCTATCTATCTATCTATCTATCTATCTATCTATCTATCTAACTCTATCGCCTTTTACCTCGATCCGTTTCAATCTTTCTGACTCTCCCCCTTACCATTATCTTATAATATCTTATTATGATCTTATCATATCTTATAATTATCTTTCCTTTTTATGTTCATATACGTGCATATATTGCACGACACTAGGTGTACGCGCGAGATCATATAGCATTTTTATCTGTGTGACATTTAATTTCGTCTGGGCACACGGTTGTATCCCATAAGAACGTGCGGAGTATCCCATATAGAGGGTTTAGACACCTAAATGCTCGGTAAATTTACCCCTAATTTTGAATAAGGATATAAGGATAGATGACGTGTGATGTGATGACAATGTGCGATCAACGCCAGCCGCCCGACTTAAAAAACGTAAATTTGTATTCTTCGCCCTCTTAATTAACGACGACGCTGCGTCTACGACACACTCAGCTGCTGCTCTCGGATCTCAGCTAATCCTAAGGCATGACTTCTATTGATTTCAGGTCTCGCTTATCTTCTCATGAGCGGTTGCTACAAGGACGCCTTCGTACTGCACGATCCGCCAGCTCCCGCCGCTCGGCAAACGAGTCGACCGTCGTCAGCGTCCAGAGTCGTGTCCACGGCGGACGAAGCCAACGCGAATGCGGTCGCGGGGCAGCCAGCGAATGCGCCAGCCGACGCTCGACACGAGCTGAACAGGACGTGGACGGTCTTCTGGAAATTCCAACCGCTGTGGAAGATCAGGAACTACTTCGGCGAGAAGATTGCGTTCTATTTTGCCTGGCAGGGAACTCTCATCAGCTCTTTGTGGGTGCCGTCTATTTTCGGAGTCGTCGTGTTCATCTACGGACTTCATCTCACGTAGGCTATATGATCTAATGAAGCTTCTTGCTCAAAGCCTTCCATGAACGTATTGCGGGGTATTTCCGCTGATATACTAATACGAATGTGTTGCGGCTTCTGGAGATCGTGATATCTCGGTAACACGGCCGATAATGTGAACAGCGAAGAACTCCTTGTTACTCCCTTTTACATGAAAGGACAAATGTCTTACGTGGTCTCAACGAAAACATTTTATTCGACATCGGCAGGTAAAATCAGCTTAATTCTTTAAAATTGCCGAACAAATAAAAGACACCGGTCGCGATCGCTTGGCACGACTGCACATTTCCGTTTCATGATACCGAACTAACCGAACTAACGACTTCTTTTCTCGCGTTTTTCTCAGAGTGGAAAGTTACCATCGTCTCAATAGCAGCAGCAGAAGCGCCAACAGCACAATCGAATTCACTTCTTCGGATAATCAGTAAGCGGCGGTAGTAGATCAGAGACACATAACGTATATATATATATATAATTATATATATATATATATAATATATATTATTTTACAAGGATAAATATGTGTTCCCTATGTGAATATATAATAAATAAATAAATAGATAAA
>NW_014577377.1:96600-102930 GCF_000485595.1 Priapulus caudatus
GTATATATATATATATATATATATATATATATATATATATATATCACATATTATTGATTTACAAGGATAAATATGTGTGCTCCTATGTGAATATATGAATAAATAAATAAATAATAATAATGTGTATATGTATAATATACATATTATGTATATGCATATGTATATATATATATATATATACGTAATCAAAGGCTAGTAGATTTACGTCACGAGCGGGGGGCCGTGGTAGTTTGTCTTCATGGCTGCGGGCTATGACGGACGTCATGACTTGTATCTACTTACAGAGAAGATTTATCCAAGCTCACCGAGGACATAATTTCCATCGCTAAACTGTCAATGGACAACGGTGTCACGCCGTTCTTTGCCCTCGCGCTTTGTGTATGGGGTATGCTATTTTGTATAACTTATAGTTAATGTATATGTTAATATACATATATAATACATAATATATAAGTCTATAGTAATTATATTAAAACAATCAAGCCGCGTCCAATGTGATAGAAATATAATGTTCTGTGATATTAGTAAATGTGCAGTATGTTAACGGCTGCACACGACCTGTATTCACTTACAACGTGTTTTATTCATGTTACTCTAATCGTAGAGAGAGTACTCCATCATTTTTAACACCATATCTACTATTATATCGATCATGGATTAAATAATTAATAAATGGATTATTATTATGAACACGTATATATATATATATGCACTCGTTGAATACGGGAATTGCTAACTATTGTTACGAGTGAAATTTATTGACTCTTTCGGTTCTGTTTCTGCTGTATCACAGGCACGCTCTTTCTGGAGATATGGAAACGAAAGAACTCGGTGCTGGCTTATCAGTGGGACGTGAACAACCTCCAAGACACGGAACCCGATAGGCCGCAATTTTGTGGAACGAACGTTAAACCGGTATGCGATGTCTCTATCGTCGACGTTTTAGTCGTAGTTTCTCTTCGTATTTCCTTCTACTCCCATTTCGTCCTAAAATCGTAAATCTATCTTACGTGTGAAGGACGTTAGCACAAATGATGGCACCTCACCGCAATATATGGAGAAGTAGAAACAAGTACGTATATGGAGAAATAGATACGATGATACAAATACCTCGATCGTCCTACTTAGACGTCCCATTTATTGTAGGGCAAACCATTTAAGTGTTACATTTGAATACAAAAATGCGTCTTTACATGGATGGACCGAGTTTGGAATTCAAACCGGAAGACGACAAAGGCCGAGCATGTATTTATATATTTGGCGCGTGTCTTACTGCTGCTGCTGCTACTGCTGTGATGCACTTGCTCGCCCGCGTACACACAGTGCACCGTAATACCGTGGTGCACAGCGCGACCGTAGACAGCCAGCTACAAGCGAAGCCAGTGAGTCGCATGAGCGGATGTTCGCGGGACGGTAGCGCACACCTGTTATTTTGCCTACTCGGATTGAGCTGTTAACGTGGACGGACGTGTTAGAAATGCAGCAGTTTTTTTGTTTTATGCACAAAATATGCACACAAATGCAGCCAAATTGGCACATTTTAGGCAGTTTTCATGGTTTCAAAGTGTCCCTGTCTCGGCTCACAAACGGGGCATTTTATCACCGGATGCCGAGGCGCGTAGCGCGTAGCTCGTACTTGTATATTTGTGCCGGTTAATGCAGTGCGTTGCTGCATCGTGTCTTAACGAGCGAAATATAATTTTCAGGACCCGGTTACGTCGGAAGACATGTGGTACTATCCCTGGATCAAGCAGTTCATGAAATTTGCCTTATCGACATCAATAATACTCGTCATGGTACGTATTTGTGCAAATTTTAATTAATTCAATTTCTCCATATTATAATAGTAAGTAAGTAAGTAAACACTTTATTTAACGACGGTAAAACATGTTAGGTACAGACACAATAAATTGGCGCGGATCTATCCACCTATCTATCGCACATAATAAGTGGTAAATAAGAACAAGAGTTTGCCCCCTCCGTTTCGTATTATTTCTAGACAATCTTCAGTTTATATTTATGCTTTTATTTGCTATTACAACTTATAACACCACGAAAATGTGGATAGTATTCTTACCCGTAGAAAAACTTATTCGTACCCCCTAGAAAACATTCAATAGCATATCGCGGTATGCAATTTTAGAGGCAAACTCAGATGAGGCCGTGCTCTTGCGAGCATGCAGTAAACGCGTGCACGCTCTACACGTTACAGATCCTGGTCGTGTGTATAAGCGTGCTAGGAGTGATCGTGTATCGTGTGATTACACTGATAGACCTGTGTAACAGCGGCGTACAATGCTTTCTACTCGGCACCGTTCTCCCAGCTCTCATGAACGCCGTATCCATACTCATCATGGGGAAGGTAAGCTATTAGTAATTGCGCAGTATCACACATGTGCAGCTCGTGTTTGAATATGCTGTAATTCTGCACTAACGGCGGACGCGTCTATGCATGGTGTGCGTGCGTGCGTGTATGCATGAGCGCGTGCGTGCATGCGTGCGTTGGTGCGTGTCAGAACCAAGCTCACAACGTGCAACGGGGTAGGTGCTCGTCTAGGTTTTGGAGCGAGATGCAAAATAAATTAGAACGCATTATAAATCTATGTAGCCCTGATATAATTCGAACTAATAATGGAAGATGTTAATAAACTAGGACAATGAATAAATAACAAACAACAATAAAGAGTGAAGAGTATTTACTCAGAATGAGTTTGTTACGGAAAATAGCCATCCTATTATTTCGCTTTAATTGTTATGAAATGGTAAACTCTCCCGATAGTCTCAAATATTAGTGGGGGGCAGCATCGGGTGGGAGGGGCAACGGTTACTTACATTTTGCAGAAAAAATGTGCAGGATAATATATTCAATTAATCCAAAATAAATGTAAGAACGAATAGGAAACACTTTACCTTCAGCCTAATCTTACCAAACATACGGCTTAATTCTTTAAGCCGAAAAACTCTTATTTTCACGCTATTGCCTTCACTTGGCTTAGTCATGAAATTGTTTTCCCACTTGGAATCCGCCTAGGCTCCGACTCTGTATATATATACGTGATCTCTTGGCATATGGGCTACGTATATAATGACGCTTCCATGCTAATTATCTTACAGCTTTACGGAAAGGTTGCTATACGGCTGACAGACTGGGGTGAGTAACGTTTAGGGTTTAAGCGAGAACGCTTTATACACATTTTAGATAAATTATATGTTAGATATATCCATCTATCTATCGCTTTTTAATATATCAAATGACTCGTGCAACAATTGCTGTCACTAGATGACGTACGCGAAAGGCTAGAGGTCGTTTTAGATGTTCAGAGAAACGGAAGTTTCGAAGAGTTAAATACCCATGGCAGCAGAGAAACGTGACGGTCACGTGATTGCTGTAGCTTCGGGCAATCAAAATTCGTGCCTCACGACGCAAAGGTCACGTGGTAATCGCTCCAGCTCGTTAACGATAGCATGTATTGACGACAGGATAGAGAGCCGTTGCGCAAGCACATCGATTTATTTTATAACAATGATAATGGTCATTCTAGGGACAATTATAGACCATCTAAAATGAACTAGTAGAGCGAATTTCGCTAATGAGTTCAAGGATATCTTGGCTTGATAACAGCTCTATACGTGTAAACAACCAGTATAATCTGATCTCCCGATCTGTTCCATGTACATGCTAGAAAATCACCGCATGCTTATCGGATTAATTTGACATAATATCATCTAGCGATCTCCTCCATGTTATTATAGAAAATTATTGCACGCAGATTGGATTAAATGAATATAATCAAGATCGAGCTAATAATACATTAGTAATACGGTAACTGTAACATTATAGTGTTGCTGTGTACTAATGTTATACATTAATGTTATTACATTAGTTAATGACATGTTAATACATTATTGTTATTACGTTAGTATACTGTATTATTAGCTCTCGATATAATATGATCTTCTGGTCTGTTTTCATGGCATGATGCTATAGAGAATCACCGCACACAGACTGCCTACAATAACGCTCTCATCATCAAGCTGTTCGCATTCCAGTTTGCAAACAGCTATGCGTCGCTCTTCTACATTGCATTCTTCCGAGAGGTAATCTATTATCAATCTGCTGCGCATATAGTTAGTTTGCGTGGGCACCGCATATGAAGTCATTAGCAGCTTTTGTCGGGGACAAAAATAGCGCATACAGTGATCATGCCGATGTGGCACACTCCAACAGCGAATGGAATGGCAGCCTATATATAGTCAAAGCCTTGATTCCGTAGCGTTTGAAGAGAAATTGAGAGTGTAGACCGAGCTAGTTTCTTATTCGTAGTTTAGTATTTTATTCGACGTCAAGTGAAGAGGTTTGAGCCGCGCTAAACGTTATCTTAAACGCAAACACATATTCCGAGTCTCCGTGGAAATCTACTGTTGAGTTCTAGCGCGTCTGATTGAATCACGTAAACAACGTCATGGTGAGATTCGCCTAAAGTATTTCGTTTCACCGCGCTCGCAGCTATTGCTTGTACGCCTAGAGATCACGACACAGAGAGACGTTTAGATTAGAAACGTCGGTAATAATAGTTTAATGAGAGAAATGGCGGCTATAAAATGAGGTTTTTTGATTTGCGATTAGAGCAAGCTTTATGATGAATTGTTCAGGGATAGCAAAATAAGTCAACAAGCAGTACACAGCCAAACACTACTCCGCGCACCACTAATATTTACACTATTATTATTGTTATGAAAAATAATATCAATATTTTGAATTTTGAAATATAGTGATTTCTGTAAATTGTATGATTGTAGCTCAAAATATATTATAATAATAAGCACTAAAAATAATCGTTGATAATTAGAGAATTTATATGATTTACAAAATATTATTTGTATACATATATTATTTTATATATTATTATTTATATTTACCCCGGAAACCTGCAGAATGGTGGTCGTCGTGGCGTACTTGGACTTGGTGAGAAATATCGAGATAGTTGCGGTAGAGATAACAACTGCATGGCTATGCTGTCTTTCCAAGTGCTGGTACTGATGATTATCAAGCCGTTCCCAAGGTTCTTCATGGACATTATCGTACCGTACGTGGTTACTTTTTGGTTTACTCCGACCAGACTTTTATCGACAGTAAAAGCTTATCATGTGATAGTGATTGTGCTTACCCTAAACAGTCACAGAAGAGCACATCTTCCAGTACGCATCGTTTGTGGTATTACAAGCGACGGCACCAGCATATAATTGCAGTTTTACTAGGTCACTTACTCGCTAACCGTGCCAATATAATATAGAATTGAAGAAACGCACACCAGAGTAAAAATAAGACGAGTAGAAGATAACAGGTAATCATACCAGGTAAGTGATTGTGAGTTTTACCTTGGCGTTTTAATTCACTGCATTTAACCGGCATGAGTTAAAATACGATTCCAAACGAAACTAGGGAAGAAACTTCACAGCAGACAGGCTGTAAAGCGAACAACATACAAATGACGCTACTTTCTATTTTTGGCAGGTACCTGAAGAGGTTCTTTCGTCTCTTCGTGCGGAGAAACCAGAAGGTCGATATTGAGCTGTCCAGGAAGAACAGCAGACAGATCCAATTGCTGAAGGAATATGCGAAACCGAACGCGGGCGATTTCACTTTGATGGAATTCAGCGAAAAAGTTGTGCAATATGGCATGATGATGGTGCGTGTGCATGTTAATTTGGAAGTTCGTTTATCTTACACTCTGTTCGGAAAACACCTCATGCTGATCCAAACTTGAAGAAAAATAGAGATTGGCAATAATTAATAGAAAATTTTAATCAAATGAGTATATTCACGCTCAGGTACGCATGCGCACAAACACAAACGCACACACGCAAACACACACGCCGCACGCACTCACGCACACACACAGACATACACACACAAACGCATATATATATATATATATATATATACATGTGTGTGTGTATGTTGTGTGTGTTCAAAAAATGTTTTTAGCTAGCTGTTTGAGCTGAGTTTTCACACCGTTTGTTTTAGTTGTTTGCCTCGTCACTACCTATTGCACCGTTTCTTGCCATCGTCATCAACATGATAGACCTGAGAGTGGACGCAAAGCGACTACTGTGGTGGAACAAAAGGCCAGTCGCTCACATAGCCCAAAATATAGGTAAGCTATATAGTAGTAAGTTATTCTGTTTAGAAACGGCCTTTTTCCTCCTCCTTCTCCTCCTCTCTCTTCCTCCTCCTCATCCTACCCCTATTTATCCTTCTACTTCTTCCTCTTTTCTTCTTCTTCTTCTTCTTCTTCTTCTTCTTCTTCTTCTTCTTCTTCTTCTTCT